>NW_027421790.1:0-5815 GCF_009905375.1 Apium graveolens
ACAAGAAATTGACTGAGACGTTCATACCAACAGCGAGGACTGTCTCAATCCATAGACAGATTTCTTGAGCTTGTAAACATAGTTAGGGTACTTCTCGTGAATGA
Organism: Apium graveolens; assembly: GCF_009905375.1. NCBI lineage: Eukaryota > Viridiplantae > Streptophyta > Magnoliopsida > Apiales > Apiaceae > Apium > Apium graveolens. Next base: position 105 of record NW_027421790.1, read on the forward strand.
AACCTGGAGGCTGCTTCACGTAGACTTCTTCCTTGAGATAGCCATTTAGAAATGCGCTTTTGACGTCCATCTGATAGAGCTTGAACTTCTTGTGAGCTGCAAAGGCCATTAAGATTCGAATAGCTTCTAAACGAGCTACTGGAGCATATGTCTCGTCGTAATCGATTCCTTCCTGCTGGTTGTATCCCTGAGCAACCAACGAGCTTTATTTCGAATGTTGCCATCTTCATCTTCTTATTCTTGAAAACCCAACGAGTACCAATGATCTTGGCATCCTGAGGAGGTGGGACGAGTTCCCAAACATCACAACGCTCGAACTGGTTCAATTCCTCCTGCATTGCAACAGACCAGTGTTCGTCTGCAACTGCTTCTTGAGCATTCTTTGGTTCGAATCAGCAACAAAAGCACAGAATGCACATAGATTATGAAGTCTGCTTCGAGTAGAAATCCCTTGATCTAAATCAGTGAGAAGATTATCTGGTGGATGATTCTTCACAGTCCTAGAAGACTTAGGAAGTTGAATATTACTCATTTCTTCCTCATTAGAATTGTCTGCCTGGAAATGAATAGGAGTTGTCTCATTCAAAAGAGACTGCCTCATTTCCGCTTGTGAAGATTTATCCAGAGGAGTAACATAATTCAAATTTGAAACACTATCGGGAGTCTTTGGATAGCCAGAAGATTCATCTGAAGCTTGAGTAGATCCTGCAGAATTATCAGAAGACTGAGATGGACCTGGAGAGTCTTGACTGTTTGATTTGTCAGAATGAGACTGACTCTTTTCAGAATGAGACTGTCTCATTTGGGAATGAGACGATAGATCCGCAGTGTCTTCATCAATTTGAGATATATTCCTTGAAGATCATTGAATGAAATTGATGGATTCTTCTACTTTGTTCTTGACAGAATTATAAACACGATAAGCTTTGCTTGTTGTAGAATATCCCAAGAAGATTCCTTCCGTAGATTTCGCATCGAACTTGCCTCGATTATTTTGAGTATCTAAAATAAAACACTTGGAACCAAATACTCGAAAATAACTAATGTTAGGAGTCCTTTTCTTAAGCAATTCATACGGAGTTTTAAGCAAAATAGGACGAATAAGTACTCTATTTAAAACATAACAGGAAGTGTGTACCGCTTCAGCCCAAAATTTTCTTGGAAGCTTACTCTCATGCAGTAGAGTTCTGGCAGTTTCCTGTAGAGTCCTGTTCTTGCGTTCTACTACTCCGTTCTGCTGAGGAGTTCGAGGAGCTGAGAATTCATGAGTGATTCCTCTTGATTTACAGAAGGTTATGAAATCCTTCTCGAATTCACCTCCATGATCACTACGAATAGTCTTGAGCTTAAATGAATACTTAGTCTCAAGGTTAGTAATAAGATCCTTAAACTCAACAAAAGCTTCATCCTTAGTTCGTAAAAATAATACCCAAGTGAAACGAGAATAATCATCAACTATAACAAAAGCATAATTCTTACCTCCTAAGCTTACATACCTTTCTGGACCAAAAAGATCTAGATGAAGGAGCTGCAAAGGAACAGAAGTTGATACTTTATTCTTAGCAGTAAAGGAAGTTTTCACCTGTTTTCCAAGTTGGCAAGCTGAACAAGGTTCTATTTTCTTGTACTTCAGCTTTGGTAGACCTCGAACCAGATCATGAGAAGATATCTTCCGAAGAAGATCCATGTGAACATGGCCAAGACGTCGATGCCAAAGATACTGTTGATCTTGAACAGTAGCAAGACAAATTTCTTCTTGCTGTTCATCAAAATCTAATACGAAAATATTTCCTTTTCTTTTGGCAACTAAAGCAAACTCGTTAGTATGAGTACCAATATAGCATACATCTTTATCGAACTTAACCTTATGACCAGCATCAGTAAGTTGACTTACACTAATAAGATTATATTTCAAACCATCAACTAAACGAACATTAGAAATGGCAAACCTGTCATTACCAATGGTGCCTTTTCCAATAATTCTGACGGTGTTTGAATCTCCAAGAGTAACTAAGCCACCTTCCTTGGCAACTAGAGATAGAAACTTGGATTTATCACCTGTCATGTGACGTGAACAACCACTGTCGATGATCCATTTATTTCGCGGAACATGGACCTTCAAACAAACCTGCAAGAATTGCTTTATCCCTTAGGTACCCACTTAAACTTGGGTCCTGGTTGGTTAGTATCACAAATCTTATATAAATGTCTATCTGATTTCTTAATCCACATCTGAACAATATTAACAGAAGTATTAGCAGATTTATATCTAGTAGATTTATAAGATGAGTTAGAAGAGTGGCCCTTGATACCACATAATCTAGATTCAGATGTAGGATGGCCAGCTTTGCCACAATCTCGACATTTCTCATAAGGCATCTTATATTTCATAGGAGCTCGCTTATAACCGCCTTGAAATGCACGTTTCTTGATTGACTCACATCCTAAACCTCCTTTATCAAGAGAAGATTTTTGTTCACCAAGAAGAGCATTCAAAGTTCCTTCTCCATGAAAACATTTAGCTAAATCTTTTCAAGCTGTTCGACTTTCTGCTTTAATTCAGGAACAAGGGGATCAGGAGCACTGTCTTCTTTAACGGTTTCTGAATCAACAGATATTGACTCTTTCTTCAAGGCTTCAAGGCATACATCCTTCATCTCAATCTCATTTTTGAGATATTGATTTTCTTCAGTAAGTTTTGAAACCCTTTCAAGCAATGATTTGTTCTCAGCAACTAGGGCTTCTTCCTTCATGGGATCATCCATTTCACTAAGAACTTCACTTAAAGCTTGCTTTAAATAAGCATTCTTTTCTTTTAACTTTTTAACCTGGACCTGCAAATTCAACATAGATGAAGATATATTTGAATTATACTTAATATTCTGTACCTCATCATTGTCACTGGAGTTGTCCTCTAGTCCAGCAAAGCAAAGTTGAGCAACTTCATCGTCTGAATCGATCTCCACGTCAGATTCATCATCACTCCAAGTAATTAATGCCTTCTTTTTGTTCTTCAGCTTGTAACAGTCCTTTTTGAAGTGCCCTTTCTTTCCACACTCAAAGCAAGTATCTTTGCTTTGATTCACTTTAACCTCCTTGCTCGGATTAGATTTGAAGTCCTTCTTCATAAACTGCGATTTCACAGGTCGTTTGGAGGCATTCCGTTTGGCAAGAAATTTATGAAACTTCTTTGTTAGAAGAGCAATATCTTCATCAGAATCGTCAGGAGACTCATCTGCATCTGCATTAAGTGCAAGAGTTTTCTTACGAGGAGCTTCATCTTCTTCATCATATCTACGTAGCTGATTTTCGAATTCCTCCAATTCACTGAACAGTGTTAGAGTATCCATAGTCGAAAGCAGTGTTGAATCCTGCAGAATGGTAACCTTTGGAGCAAACTTCTTTGGCATTGCTCTGAGGATTTTCCTATTTATCTCAGATTGAGGAATGATCCTTCCAGAAGTGAGATGGAGTTCATCAATGTCAGAAACCTCCCTTGAGCATCTCGCACGCTTTCATCTCTTTCCAACCTGAAACCTTCATAGTCACTCATTAGCATACTTAATTTTACTTCACGTACCTTAGACGTGCCTTCGTGGCTGACTTTGATCGTATCCCAAATCTGTTGGCAGTAGTACATGCTGAGACTTTTCTTAATTCTGTAGCTACCATGCCATTGAGAAGTGAATTCATAGCTTTAGCATTGGAATTCATTGCGTTCACTTCTTCGGGAGAGAGATCCTTGAGAGATTTTGGCTTCCCTTCTTTCATAGGAATTGTGAAACCATTTTCTACAGCATCCCATTCAAATGCATCACGCTGGAGAAAGATTTTCATTCGAAACTTCCAGTCATTGTAGTTTTCAGCACCATGAAGCAGTGGTGGATAATTGTTTGAATACCTATCTGGTTGAGCCATGGATCGCTAGCAAAATAAACACTAAAAAGAGAATTAAATGCACCTGCTCTGATACCAAATGAAATTCGATGGCTCGATAGATAAAATAATATTCTAACTGTCAAGGCAAATGGGACAGTCTCTTATGCAAATGGGACAGTCCCTTTACAAATGAGACAGGGTATGGACAGTCTCAATTACACTGCAGAAAATAAACAGAAATAAAATGCAGAATGCTGAAAACTGAAAAGTAAAAACACCAGAAGTTTTCACTTGGTTCGGCCCCTACACCTAGTCTATGGCCTACATCCAAGTCCCCATGCCAACTAGCATAGAGAATGTATTATATCAACTTTAATAAAAGAACTTACAATCTTTTCCTTGATTACAAATATAGCACCTGAAAGAAACCCTTTCCCAAGCTACCTTGCTACCTAGCCCACTGCTATTCCTTAGCCTTCTAGCTACCTTGCTATACTTTGAAATCAAGCTTGCCACAACCCGGCACAAAGTTGATATGAATACACAAGTATAAGAATAAACAAATTGATTACAACTCAAACTAGGTTTCTTGTTTTTCTGGATATGAATATCTCGGGTATGAAACAAGAAAGATTTCAGATGATGAAATTCTCGTGAAAGTGTTAGCTACAAATCTGAAATGAAGAGTTGTATTTATAAGCAAAGTTCTAACAGATTTATTTTCAAACACAAGATAAGATTGGAAGATAAGTTTGTTTGAAAATATTTGAATGAAACTTTGAAACTAATCTGTTAGTACGTTTGAAAAAGATAAATCAAGTAAAGAGATAAGGCTTGAGAGATTTAAACTTGATTTATAAGATAAGGTGGTGAGTTTGTTTGAGATAAGGTTTATCCAGATAAACAAGATTTACACAAAACCCTAACAAACCTAATCCTGAGAAATAGCCACCTGGAAAATCTGAAACACTGCAATCTCTGGACTCTAAACTGCTGTTATGTTGCAATCTGAATATCATCATAAACACTTGAATTAACAATATTCAGCATATCTTTTGATCTATTCGTGAGCCCATGTTTTAAGTCCAACAACTTCTCTCCTCACAGTCTCCTACTACCTTTACACGCCTTAGGATCATGTGCATTCCATGATCCTAGGAATATACAACAAAACTCATGCTTGTAAGGAAGCTTACAAGTACTCACTAGCATGCTCCAACAGTACGTACAAACATCGAAAGTTCGTGATAGATGCATCCAACATGTTTGAAGATAATCACAAGAAAGTTTCTATGATTAAACAACAATGCCATCATAAAATCTTACATAAGTTAACGCCATTTCCTTGTATATATGACCATTAAAAAACATGGCCATACTTTAATACTCAGATATATTTATTTGATTTTCTAATTAGTAAAATATATATTATATTAATTATGTGTTAAGTTGTATAAAAAGCTATTAAAAGAAATAATGAAAGGCTTTATCAGGGTAATTTTAAAGTAAATAATAGCAAACTGGCAATGATTACTAAAATTTAGCTCATAAAGAAACTAAAGAAGCTTGACAAGTAGTTATAATATCATTGATTGATCAAACCTTAATATAGCTGGTAAAGAAGCTAAAGAAGCTTCACAAGTAAATAGTTATAATATCATTGATTGATCAGCCTTCAAAATGTTAGAGAGCATCCATTTATTCAAGGCATGTAAAAAAATTTGGCATTGGTGATTTGATGCACCTAAATTTTGTGGCTTCACGCTCATAATATAAGATTAAATAACATTCAAATCTTAATTTATTGAGAATTAAAAGATATTCAAGTTTTA
>NW_027421791.1:0-1870 GCF_009905375.1 Apium graveolens
TGGCACTAAGAGGTGGTAAAAGATTTCTAATTGCATGTACATGATGTTAACATGTTAATTGTACCAATATATGATGGCAAGTGACTCTTATAAGGTGCAAAGTGACTCTAATATGGTAGAAGTCACTTACATGATTGATTAGAGCCAAAAGTGGCCCAAAATTGACTTGTAGGAAAGGGGTACCAGAGGTGGTTAAAGGATGTCTAATTGCATTTACGTGATGTTAACATGTTTATTGTATCAATATGGGGCAAGTGACTCTTATAGGTGTAAAGGTACTCTAATATGGTGAACAGTGACTTACATGGTTGATTAGAGCCAAAATGTGAACAAAATTAACTTGTATGAAAGTGGCATTAATAGGTGGTAAAAGGATGTCAAATTGGATGTATATGATGTTAACATGTCAATTGTTGCATATATGTGGAAAGTGACTCTTATAGGGTGCAAAGTGACTCTAATATGGTGAGAAGTGACTAACATGGTTAATTAGAACCAAAATGTGGACCAAAATTGACTTGTATGAATATGGCACTAAGAGGTGGTAAAGGATTTCTAATTGCATGTCCATGATGTTAACATGTTAATTGTACCAATATATGATGGAAAGTGACTCTTATAAGGTGCAAAGTGACTCTAATATGGTGAGAAGTCACTTACATGATTGATTAGAGCCAAAATGTGGCCCAAATTGACTTGTACGAAAGGGTACCAAGAGGTGGTTAAAGGATGTCTAATTGCATGTACATGATGTTAACATGTTAATTAATCAATATTTGGTGGCAAGTGACTCTTAAAGGGTGCAAAGTGACTCTAATATGGTGAAAAGTGACTAACATGGTTAATTAGAACCAAAATGTGGACCAAAATTGACTTGTATGAATATGGCACTAAGAGTGGTAAAAGGATTTCTAATTGCATGTACATGATGTTAACATGTTAATTGTACCAATATATGATAGCAAGTGACTCTTATAAGGTGCAAAGTGACTCTAATATGGTGAGAAGTCACTTACATGATTGATTAGAGCCAAATTGGCCCAAAATTGACTTGTACGAAAGGGGTACCAAGAGGTGATTAAAGTGTCTAATTGCATGTACATGATGTTACCTTAATTATCATATTTGGTGGCAAGTGACTCTTAAAGGGTGCAAAGTGACTCTAATATGGTGAAAAGTGACTAACATGGTTAATTAGAAACAAAATGTGACCAAAATTGACTTATATGAATATGGCATAAGAGGTGATAAAAGGATTTCTAATTGTATATACATGATGTTAACATGTTAATTGTACCAATATTGATGGCAAGTGACTCTTATAAGGTGCAAAGTGACTCTAATATGGTGAGAAGTCACTTACATGACTGATTGGAGCCAAAATGTGGCCCAAAATTCCTTGTAGGAAAGGGGTACCAAGAGGTGTGTTAAAGGATGTCTAATTGCATTTCGTGATGTTAACATGTTAATTTGTATCAATATATGGGGAAGTGACCTTATATGGGTGTAAAGGTACTCTAATAATGGTGAACAGTGACTTACATGGTTGATTAGAGCCAAATGTGGAACAAAATTAACTTGTATGAAAGTGGCATTAATAGTGTGGTAAAGGATGTCAAATTGGATGTATATGATGTTAAAATGTCAATTGTTGCATATATGGTGGAAAGTGACTCTTATAGGGTGCAAGTGACTCTAATATGGTGAGAAGTGACTAACATGGTTAATTAGAACCAAAGTGACCAAAATTGACTTGTATGGATATGGCACTAAGAGGGTGGTAAAGGATTTCTAATTGCATGTCATGATGTTAACATGTTAATTGTACCAATATGATAGCAGTGACTCTTATAAGGTGCAAAGTGACTCT
>NW_027421792.1:0-2203 GCF_009905375.1 Apium graveolens
ACCACCTCTTAGTGCTACATTCATACAAGTCAATTTTGGTCCACATTTTGGTTCTAATTAACCAAGTTATTCACTTATGACCATATTAGAGTCACCTTGCACCCTATAAGAGTTACTTTCCATCATATATACAACAATTTACATGTTAACATCATATACATCCATTTTGACATCCTTTTACCACCTATTAATGCCACTTTCATACAAGTTAATTTTGTTCCACATTTTCGCTCTAATCAACCATGTAAGTCACTTTTCACCATAATAGAGTCAGTTTGCACCCTATAAGAGTCACTTGCCACCATATATTGATACAATTAACATGTTAACATCATGTACATGCAACTAGACATCGTTTAGCCACCTTTTGATACCCCTTTCTTACAAGTCAATTTTGCGCCACATTTCGGCTCTAATCAAACATGTAAGTGACTTCTCACAATATTAGTCACTTTGCACCTTATATGAGTCATTTGCCATCATATATTGGAACAATTAACATGTTAACATTATGTGCATGCAATTAGAAATCCTTTTACCACCTCTTACTGCCATATTTATAAAAGTCATTTTTTGTCCACATTCTGGTTCTAATTAACCATGTAAGTACATTAGAGTCACTTTGCACCCTATAAGAGTCGCGTTCCACCATATATACAACAATTGACATGTTAACTTCATATACATCCATTTTGACGTCCTTTTACTACCTATTAATGCTACTTTCATAAAAGTTAATTTTGTTCCACATTTTGGCTCTAATCAACCATGTAAGTCACTTTTTACCATATTATAGTCACTTTGAACCCTATAAGAGTCACTTGCCACCATATATTGATACAATTAACATGTTAACATCATGTACATGCAATTAGACATCCTTTAAACACCTTTTGGTACCCCTTTCCTACAAGTTAATTTTGGACCACATTTTGGCTCTAATCAATCATGTAAGTGACTTCTCACCATATTAGAGTCACTTTGCACCTTATAAGAGTCTATTGCCATCATATATTGGTATAATTAACTTGTTAATCTATTTGTATGATTAACATGTTAACATCATATCCATCCAATTTGACATCCTTTTACCACCTCTTAGTTCCACTTTCATACAGGTCAATTTTTTTCCACATTTTGGTTCTAATCAACCATGTAAGTCACTTTTCACCATATTATAGTCACTTTACACCCTATAAGAGTCACTTTCCACCATATATACAACCATTAACATGTTAACATCATATACATCAAATTTGACATCCTTTTATCACCTATTAATGCCACTTTCATACAAGTTCATTTTGTTCCACATTTTTGCTCTAATCAACCATGTAAGTCACTTTTCACCATATTAGAGTCACTTTAAAACCTATACGAGTCACTTTCCACAATATATACAACAATTAACATGTTAACATCATATACATCAAATTTGACATCCTTTTACCACCTATTAATGCCACTTTCATACAAGTTAATTTTGTTCCACATTTTGGCTCTAATAAACCATGTAAGTCACTTTTCACCATATGAGAGTCACTTTGCACCCTATAAGAGTCGCCACCATATATTGATATAATTAACATGTTAACATCATGTACATGCAATTAGACATCCTTTAACCACCTCTTGGCACCCCTTTCCTACAAGTCAATTTTGGGCTACATTTTGGCTCTAATCAAGCATGTAAGTGACTGTTCACCATATTAGAGTCACTTTGCACCCTATAAGGGTCACTTTCCACCATATATACAACAATTGACATGTTAACATCATATACATCAAATTTGACATCCTTTTACCACCTATTAATGCCACTTTCATACAAGTTAATTTTGTTCCACATTTTGGCTCTAATCAATCATGTAAGTGATTTCTCACCATATTAGAATCACTTTACACCTTATAAAGGTCACTTGCCATCATATATTGGTACAATTAACATGTTAACATCATGTACATGCAATTAGAAATCCTCTTACCACCTCTTAGTGCCACATTCATACACGTCAATTTTGGTCCACATATTGGTTCTATTTAACCATGTAAGTCAATTTTCACCATATTAGAGTCATTTTGCACCCTATATGAGTCACTTTCCACAATATATTTGTACAATTAACATGTTAACATCTTATAGATCCAATTTGACATCCTCTTACCACCTCTTAGTTCCACTTTCATGCAGGTCCAATTTTGT
>NW_027421793.1:0-1805 GCF_009905375.1 Apium graveolens
TCACAAAAAGTTTACTGTCTTTCAAATGGATGTGAAAAGTGCTTTTCTCAATGGAGAATTGGAGGAAGAGGTATATGTTGAACAACCTCCAGGTTTTGTAGATACCAAACATCCAGATTATGTCTACAGACTTGACAAAGCACTTTATGGACTTAAGCAAGCTCCTAGAGCATGGTATGAGACTTTAGCTCAGTTTCTTCTGGAAAGTGGATTCAACAGAGGGACAATAGACAAAACACTGTTCTACCTCAACCATGGAAAGGACTTACTTCTGGTCCAGATTTATGTTGATGATATCATTTTTGGATCTACAAATGACAAACTTTGCAAGAAGTTTGCCAAACTAATGCAGTCAAGATATCAGATGAGTATGATGGGGGAACTTAGCTATTTTCTGGGCCTTCAAGTCAAGCAGAATGAGGAAGGCACTTTTATTTGTCAAACCAAGTACACCAGAAACTTGCTAAAGAAATTTGGAATGCAAGATTGTTCAAGTGCATCCACTCCAATGGCCACTGCAACAAAACTGGATAAGGATACCGGTAAATCAGTAGATATTACTGACTACAGAGGTATGATTGGCTCTCTACTCTATCTAACTGCTAGTAGACCTGATATCATGTATGCTACCTGTCTTTGTGCAAGATTTCAAGCAGATCCAAGAGAACCTCACTTAACAGCTGTAAAAAGAATCTTTAAGTATCTTAAAGGAACAGCTGCTCTGGGATTATGGTATCCTAGAGAATCAGATTTTAAACTAATAGGTTACTCAGATGCAGATTTTGCAGGTTGCAAAATTGACAGGAAAAGCACAAGTGGAAGCTGCCAATTTCTTGGAGGCAGATTGGTTTCTTGGTACAGCAAGAAACAAAAGTCAATTTCCACATCAACTGCAGAAGCAGAGTATATTGCTGCAGGAAGCTGTTGTGCACAGATTCTTTGGATGAAGAATCAGTTACTGGATTATGGGTTAACATATTTCAAAATCCCTATTTACTGTGATAATCAAAGTGCTATTGCTATGACAGGTAATCCAGTTCAACACTCAATGACAAAGCACATCAGCATCAGGTACCACTTCATCAGGGAACATGTGGATGAAGGTACAGTGGAATTGCATTTTGTTCCCACAGATCAACAGTTGGCAGATATCTTCACAAAACCATTATGTGAAGCTACTTTTACAAGATTGGTAAATGAACTTGGAATGGTTTCAGGTTCTTTCTCTAAATCTGCTTAGACTTGTTCTGTGTTATCAGACTTTATGCTCAGTATTTACAGAATCTCATTGTGTATTCTGTGCTTAATTGATAAATGTCTTTAAGTACTGACTGTTGTCTGATATATGTTTCTAAACTGATGATATGTCTGTTCTAGTACCTATTCAATCCTATGAGGATAACTGTGCTAGATACTGACCTAGTAGTCTTCAATAAACAAATGATTCCATGGAAGAAGTAATTATTTCAGTGGAAATCTTATGACACTAGCAAATTCTGATAACTGAGCTTAGTTAAGTTACTTTGTATATCTTATTACTAAGTCACAAATTAGAATAATGCTACTCATCTGTTAAGTTCTGATACTAGTAAAACTGCTGAATGTACTAAGTGCTGATAACCTCTCTTATCAAAAGAAAAAGCAAAAAGATCAAAGATAAAATCAGGTACTCCTTTGAGATCTAGAGTAAAAATGTGGAAGGGACGACCCAAGTGCATTGCTGGTATTAAGTAAATATGCATCAGAAAAGCAAAATATTTTCTTGGTGACTTTCACACTCTATGATTACTGGAGAAAGAAAGAAA
>NW_027421794.1:0-47537 GCF_009905375.1 Apium graveolens
AATATTCTCGATAATGATAACACTTATAGTATAAACCCTATGTCCGTGTTTATATATACAGTTACAAGATAATTGCTAATTGATATGGAATATATTCTGCTTCCTAAAATATATCAATCAGTTATTTTTCTTCCAAGTATTCCATTCTTCATAGAATTCCTTCTCCATGCATATCTCTTCTTATGTTTGTCTTGATCTTCTTTCCTTTCAATCAGCCGCCTTCCTATCTGAAAGTTTCCTTTAAGTCCTGATATTATCTCCTTATAAATATCTCCTGAACCTTAAGTACTGATAACTTAAGTTCTGACTTCAGTAAGTGCTGATTTCAGTTAAGTACTGATTTGTCCTGTTTAAGTAAGATTTGAAAACTAAACACAAATCATATTAGACATGACATTATCAAATATATCTAACATAGGTAATAAAGCTGATTTGATTAAAAGTTTGTGAGAGAGGATGCACCAGTACCTTGGAGGAAACTAATAGAGGAAGGGAATGGATCAAGGAGTGGAACAAAGTTGATTTGTGTTCCTACTGTAAATATTCTTGCTGAGCTCCTGGCTAAGCTGATGAGATGCTGGTGAATGATGAATTCAAAGCACAACTCGGAGTTACTGCATTGAGTACCAGGAACCTTCAAGGTCAACACTCAATCACTCAAGCCAAGGTGAACAAAATTCAAGAAACACTGATTCAGCAAGACATGAATGTCAAATTGGAAAAGAATAAGTTTTTTAAGCCAGCCTTTGACCGCATTAGGTATATAGAAATGACTCAAGAAAAGCAGCAAGCTCAAATATCTGATATTTTAAAGAATCAAGCTGTTCAACAAGATCGACTCAATGAAATCCAAAACTCTGTGGAATTGCTTGTCTCTCTCCTTCTACCAGATGATGCCAAAAAGGGGGAGAAAGTGATTAAGTCCAAATGCAAAAATGATCAACCACTGAAGGGTAAGGATGATGATAATGAAGACCAGGGAAAATCTGAAAGGGGTAGAGGTCATGGTCAAGGCAAAGACTCTTCATCTAGGAAAGCGGAACTTCTATACAGAGATCAAGTTCTGATGCTGATAGAAGAATAAGTTTTGATAAGCAAGTTCTGACTAAGCCTGATGTTATGATACAAGGTGAAAGTCAAGAATCACAGAAGTTTATGCAGACACTGAAGTTCAAGGGGAAGGAACAACAGTCTACTATCAAGACCCCAAGTTACAGAAGCTGGATGAAGAAATTTCAAAAAGACTATTTCTCAAAGACAATCCAGGAATGGACTTTGAAAGTCTGAAGGAAGAAGAATCCAGACTTAAAGCAGAAAATGTCAAATCCAAGTCTAAAGCTTCTATTACTGCAAAGAAACCTCCAAAGCCTAAGGGCATTATGATTAAAGAGAAGACAAACTCTGAGGCAACCAAATTTGAATCCAAAGCCAAATCACAAGTAGAGGTAGATCCAAGGTTCAAGGGCAAAGCTAAAGCTGATGATTCTATAAAAATCTATCTGCCAATCATGGATCCTGAAGTAAAATCTGATGAAGATACTAGTCTAATTTTGAAGAAGAAGAAGAATATTCAAACAACCTCTGACAGAGCTCATGTTGTTTAAAATCGGGACTTAGTAAATTCTGATATAATAATGAAGCAAGCAACCTCTGACAGAGCTCAAGTTGGCTTGATATCAGTAGATAAAGGAAAGGAAACCTCTGACATTGCTCATGTTAAACCTTCAAAATTCTACAATCTAGGTTTACTAAAGCTCAACAATCTGCTTAATCAATGAAGACTTCAACAAATGTTTTTAAGGATAGATTGCTTCAAGGGAAGGAAGCTAGAGATAAAATAGGACTGGGTAATGCTGATGAGAGAAGAGTAAACAACTCTACCTTAGATCCTACATATCTTTCTGAACCAGGAGTAGGGACAACTCCAAAAAGACTAAATCAATTGGAGTCTGTACAAATGGTCTACCACTCTGTGTTAAAGAAGATATCATGCTATACTTCATGACAGATGGGAGGGTATTCCAGATAAGAAAGGATGTTATCGTTTGAAGTACTTTGAAGAATTGCAACATGTGCTATTTCTAATTCAAGTGAAGAACAGATCAACAGATGGTGCTGCCAGTTACTTAAAATCTAATATTCAAAGGTAGAAGAAACTTTACTCTGTAAAATCTGACAGGCCATACTATCCTAAGTACAGAGCTCACAATGGTGATATAGTTGAGATGAAGCCTAATACTGCTAAAATCACTACATTTTTGGGTATGAAGGGACTGGAATTCAATCTGGAGTCTGACAAAGCTTATCTGATCAAACTGGATCAGGATATAAGGAAAGAAAACATAAATGATCCCAGGGCTGCTATCTTTCAAACATGAGAAGATACAGTTGAACTTAAAGATGCAAAAAGGAGGATGCAGAATGAACTTGAATATGCTGAGAGAACTCTTTTGAAGAACTATCTCAGAACAACTCCTGACATTAGAGAGATCACACACTGAAGCCAAGTCAAGAACTACAGCTGATAAAGTTTGAAGGATATACAGTTTAAAGCTGATATCAGACTTTAAGGATGGTAAAAGCTACAAGGACTGTGAGTTGTAGTTATCTAGTCAAATTCTCATATGGATTTGTACTTAATATTTTTTACATCATCAAATATTTATTGAACTTGTATATTATGTTAATTTACAAGTTGGGGGAGATTGTTAGATATATTTGTGATGGCATGTCTAATAATGATTTGTGTTTAGTTTTCAGATCTTGACTAATAGGACAAATCCGGACTTAACTGGAAATCAGTACTTACACTGAAATCAGAACTTAAGATATCAGAAGTTAAGTTATCAGAACTTAAGATATCAGAAGATATTCATCAGGAGATAATATCAGGACTTAAGAAGACATTCAGAGTACGAAGGCGGTTGATTAAAAGGAAAGAAGATCAAGACTAAAACAAGAAGAGATATGCATGGAGAAGAATTCTATGAAGAATAAAATACTTGGAGAAAAAGATAACTAGTTGATATTTTTAGGATGCATAATCATATTTGATATTGATTAGAAGATTATCTTATAACTGTGTCTATATAAACACAGCATAGGGTTTACACTATATGTGTTATCATAATCGAGAATATTATTCATTGTAACCCTAGCAGCTCTCGTGATATTTGTTCTTCACTGAGAGAGAGCGGTTCCATTATAATATTGTTTATTAATAAGATTATTTTGTGGTTCATACTTGTGTTCTTAATTCGATTTGATTGTAGTATACACTGTATTCAACCCCCTTCTACAGTGTGTGTGTGACCTAACAATTTTTATCAAATCAATAGCCCTAACTATTAATTCAGAAAAAATATCTTCTATATCATTTCTAGTGAGTCAAGATTCATATTTCACCATGCGTTAGGTCAGCTTTGGCTTTTCTCCTAAAACATGATTATTTATGTAGACAACATTTGTCAATTATATCAACTATATAACTCTTGGATAGCTTGGAGGAACAACATTTGTTCATATTTATCTAATAAAATCTCGCCAAATTCTATGCCTCTAAGTTCACAATCCTATTGTGGTAACTTAGTTAAGTCAAACCCAATAGTCAAAAAATATCATTATACTTAAACACATCTCCCACGATAGATAGGAGTACTTCGCTTTGGCGAACCCACTCTTTTTCGATCTAGGGGTTAATGCATTGGACTCATTAGAAGGCATCTGATCAACTTAATATTAACTTTAGGGTTTTGTTAATTTTAAAACGATCATGATCCCATCATAAAGAGATTCCCAATTTTTCCTTAAATAAAATACTTTAAATCAATATTCGTCAATGGTTTGATTTCCAGGTAGTGAGGGAGTCACAACGGTCTCTGCGGCGCCCTCCAAACCCGGGTCAGAAGTTTGGGGTCCACACACATACACCTTATTTATTACCTGCTTATAACAATAAAGATAATATAATAATATGCAGTGACCCTACTTACCAACTACCACGGATCGCAACAGGTTAAAGTATGCATACAAGCCAACCACACTTACTTATATTACAAACTGTTCAAATCCCAACTATCCAACTCAGAACTGAGTATTAAACATTATTACAAACTTTTACAAACTTAAATTATTCCAAAAGAAGCCTACTAGCTTAGCTCGATCAACCTGAACCCCTAGCTCTCGCGCTGGACTGGGGATTTTCGGTACCAACCGGTTCCTTCTTAATTGGAAAAGAACATAAACAACATCGCACAAATGAGCTAACTAGCTAAGCAAGTCACAATGACAAAACTGAGAATAATGATCATCAGGTAAATATGGTTATGTTATCAAGTGAACATGGATTATGATTTAGAATTGGATATTTATTTTCATTTAAATCCAAGGTTAGGCTGCTGATCAGTCACGCACTAACCCCGAGCAAAGCGCACAACACTACTCTAACTACTGGATCCAAGGCACACATTGGCCTAACTTGACCATTATATGGTCTGACCACGAATCTGGTCCACAATTTTAAAAAAAACAATCCAATTCTACCATAATAACAGAATAAGCAATAAACAAAAACAGGTTCATTAACAATATTGGACGTTCAATAATGAAAATGGTTTCAATCTGTATAAAGATCAATATGGCATTTCCAAAACTTGGGTTAGGTAATGAAAGAATTGGATAACATAGGAATCAAAATTTCAGGGTTCCAAGGATTTGGTCTTTCAAAGCATAGATACAATGGTTTGAATGTGTAAGCAATCTGGTTCAGTGTTTAATATTTAGTTTGTATATATTTGTGAGTATTATCGTATATTTGAGGTTCGTATTTGGGTATACAACAATCAATGGTCTAGAAAGAATCAGGTTTACGGCTCAAGATCAATAACTGGAATCAAGGTTTAGGGTTCAGTGTTTCAAAGCACTTGCAACATAAAACAGGATTATCAATCACTACAATATCTCGAGAAAGTTCAGAACACTTGCCTGGTACTAGTATAACACCCCCAGATCCGGGGTCGGGGATCCGGGTCGTCACGGTCTTTCTTTCCACAATATCACTTCACTTAATTAATAATAATAACCTTATGCTGTGACCCCACACTAACACACACCACAACCCGTTATAGTCTCAGAGATGAAATTTAAATAAGTACAAGTCTTTGAATCCACAATTTAAAAGTTATTACAACCCAAAATGATTACTTGATAAATTTACAGTTAATTGCCATTATCTGCCACAAGTTATAATTATACATAATTTGATTCTCAAAAATAGAATGCCTGATCTACCAATAGATCTACCTCTGCAGCTATAGCAGCCACAACATCATCGGGAAGACGCGGGATGCTTCCCACGCGCTTGCGCTGGGTCTGTTGGAGTCTGGCCATCTTTCCTAACTGTTGTTGTGCGATGAAGAAATAAAGCAAGAGTGAGCCTTACAGCTCGCAAGATAATATGTAGTGATAACAATAATATAAGTATCTAAATGGATACTTACTAGAATCTTTTATCATGAGTAAGATAATTACTTACTAGATATAAGTAAAAACAAGGGATGAAGTTACCAAATACTTCACTATACTTATATCATTTATAAAGCTACTTGAACTACCACTGTTCAAAGTATAATGAGCTTTCAACAGTTCATCACATAGATGAGACTACAAGACAAGATTTGAATAGATTAAATCTTTAAATATCATCAAAATAAAATGAAGTTACGAGATACTTCATTTGATGCAAACATCATTTTGAAAACTTGACCCTGCCAACACTCAACAATCGCCCAACCGTAGCCTTTCTATCGAAATGCTCTGGGTAGTGTTGCAGAAATATCCAATTGGATGATGAACTCATTACGGGAGTTTGCCGCGCCAGGAAGACCACTTACGATGATCAGTCGTAGTAGTGCAACCCCACCATTTTCTACATGTAGAGGAGAACCTGTCGGATTTACTTGTCAACCGAACACTGAACTCCTAAGGAATGGACCGCCTTAGCGGAACTTCCAGGCCATTTGGGCCAATATAATAAGGCTGGGCCGGCGCTACTCGGCCACTTATGCCACTCCTAGTTCAGATGAAATCCATGACTCTGAAACGTAAAGCTCGTTCCCCCTTTCCCCAAGTAGAAACTTGTTGATACGGCTTCACCAAGAAGTCGTATCTAGTTGGAAAGGAAAACTCACCGATATTTCCCAGGCGATGCCTGTTAATGGATTAACTTGTTCCAAGAATTTTACTTCCCGAATATTGGGTAAGTAATCAATTCATTTATCAAAACAGCAACCTTGTTGCGAATATAAAATACACCACAGAGCCGGATTCCCCAGGTTTTGAGCGAGTATTTAAATCCCCTTAAAAAGGAAGATCTTAAATATAAAAATGAGTTTTGGGATCCGCTCTAACTTTTAAAAATCATTTTGAAGACTCGAAAACACTTTAAAGAGTGTTTGGAGTAAAGCTGATTTAATGAAGTAAATCAGTCCCCAGTATATTTAGAAAAATGCCTGAATATTATTTAAATAATATTCTCATAAAGATAATCCTTATAAAAATAATCGAAGTAGAAGTATTAAAACTTATACTTGAAATGGATATTAAATAACCAAAGATATACTTATATAAAAGTACTATCTTTATTTGAATAATCGAAAATAAGTTTGATTATTTACACCTTATTCTTTAATAAAATAAAGAATATATCTCAGCAAATAATCGGAGTCATAGATCCTCAAATGAATATTCAAAAATATTCAATAAATAATATAAACTGAGTCATAAGCCCTCGAATGAATATTCAAATAATATTCAATAAATAATATAAAGAGTCATAAGCCCTCGAATGAATATTCAAATAATATTCAGATAAATAATAAAAGGGTCATAAGCCCTCGAATGAATATTCAAATAATATTCAATAAATAAAATAAAGTTAAAGTTATCGAATAAACCTTATTCGATTAATAGTTTGGAAAACTATAACCATATATATATAAAATATATATATATCCATATCCATATATACAAAATCTACTCGGGATCCTCGACTCCCGGTTTTAGAAAATATTTTCACCTTTGGGTCCCTATACTAAGGGTATATGCAAGTTACCGCTATCCTCTAGCATAGGTATTATCAACTGAACCAACAGATATATAACTCAAGAATATGAGACAGGCATGCATATATATATACCATATCAGCATGCTTCAATATATCGCAACATTTGCTAATTAACCAATATGCATTTATCGCAAGATCATGCATATACAAATGTATACATCACAACAACAGTATAACGGATAGAATACTTGCCTGAGCGACTTGGGGTGATAAAAGGCTCGGGACGAGTCTGGTAACCTATAAACAACAAGTAAGTTGGAATTAAACCAAAATCACTTGTAAATCTATACTTTAACTAACTTAGACTCTAACGCTTGTTTTGCGCTCACTGATTCGCTTAAGTCACTCGGGTACCCTCGGCTCCACCATTTTTAATAATTTAACCTTTACGAGTTTTAAAGCGATTCCTTCGCGAGTGTCTTACCAACTGCCTAAAACACTTACCATAAATGTTTCATACATTAATTAACCCTTTTTGGTCTTTAACCTATGTTTCAAAGTAAGGCGAGGGGAAAAGTTTCGTTCGCGAAACGCCGTTACTTGAAACGGTCGTTTCTCCTAAACCGTGCATCGGAATCGAACGAACTACATATCAAAACGAAGCTCGTAACATGAGCTATCTAAACATGGCAGTGGTCATAATCTAGCAGGGGGTTCTCGGGTCCTAATGCTATGCACAAAAACAGTCCAAAGAAAATCGGACGTTACGACGGCTATGTTTACGCGATTTCCCAATTTTAAGCCATTCAAAACCAACCACAAACCAACCTCAAATCCAACATACAACCAACATCCATCCTTATCACATCATAACAACCCCAACCAATTCAATTTAATCATTCATACTTATGCCTAAGCTTAACTTTAATCATACTTAAGTTCTTTTAATCAAAACCACAACATTTACCATTCCATTTCACTACCATTCCAAATCCCAAACTCTAAATCACAACAACAAGCTACAATATCATCCTACTAATTAAAATCATCTTATAATACATAGGGATCTAGGGTTTGGAGATGGTATACCTTCCTTGAAGTGGTGGGAGGAGCTAGGAAGCCTTAAGAAGCTTTGAGAAGTCTTAGGAAAGCTTGGATCTTCAAGAAAAACAAGAAAAACTTCAAGTTAAAAACTTGAAAACACTATTCATAGTCTTCTTCTTTGATTAAATGAAGAAGATTGAGAAGGAATTAATGGCTTAAACTCATGATATAGCCCTAACTAAGCATGAAGATGATTAGGGAATTTACTCACCAATTTAGGAAGCTTGGATCTTGAATTTTTGAAATTTTTGCCCATTTGCAATAGTAAAAGCCGAGAGCATGATGAACCATGCCTTGGTTTCTTTTTGATTTTGATGAAAATGTTTGCTTGGCTTGGTTGGCTTGGTTTTTGTGTTTGATTTAGTAAATTACCTAGTTGCCCTTGATTTTGTGTGGTTAAAAAGTCACCACATCTCCTTCCTTTCTTGTCATGCCTATGTCACCTTGCACATGTCATAATGCTCCCACTTGTCCACACCTTGTGGTTTGATGATGTCACAATCCCTGGCTTCTTGTACAAGCTTGTCTCTTGGTCACTTATTTGTTTTACGGTTCGCTTATCTTTCGTTCTCGTTTATCGTTTGAGGGATCATACCCGGGATCTTATTACTTAGGTTCCCTTAACCTTTCTCAATATATTGTATTCCTTTTATGATCCTCTCTTATAATCCTTTAATTTAAATCCTTTTTATCCTGTTACCTTATACTCAATTCTCTCCGTATCTAGTGGATTTCCGGGAAAATCAAAGTGTTCAGAATTGGATTCTGACGATCTTTACATACACTTATATACCACATAGAGTACTAATAATATCCCATAAGATCAATAACAGAACCCCTACATAGCGTGGCATGAACAGTTTTCTCATTCAGCAAAAACACTATTCATAAGGGTTTCAAAAATTTCCAAAAATTGGGGTTATTACAGTCTCCCCTCCTTAAAAGGATTCCGTCCCGGAATCAGATAGAAATAAATAGGGATACTTTCTTAGTATTGCACTTTCTAACTCTCAAGTCAATTTTCCCACATTGTGGTTCTACCACCAACTCTGCCTAGTTTGATAATCCTTCTCCTAAGCACTTGTTCCTTTTCACTCTATAACCCTTCCTGGTTGCTCCATATAGGTTACGTCGGGTTGCATATCTATGCGCTCATATGCCTCTATTTATCTGGCATCTGAATTACACTTCCTTAACATTGATACGTGAAACACGTTACGACCTGCTACATGTTCGGGGTTAGGGCTAGCTCATATGCTAACTTCCCAAACGTCTTAATATATCCAAGGGTCCAACAAATTGTAGACTTAGCTTTCCTTTCTTTCCGAACCTCATCAATCCTTTCCAAGGGATACCTATAACATTACTAGGTCCCCTATTTCATACTCTTTATCCTTTCGTGTCAAATCAACATACTTATCATGTCCATCTTGGGCTACTACCAGCCGTCCTCTGATTAGATCTATCATATCCTTGGTCCTTTGGACTACTGCGGGTCCGAGCATCTTGCGCTCTACAACTTCATCCTAACATAAGGGAGATCGACATTGTCTTCCCTCAAGGATCTCATAAGGCGACACCTCGATACTGACATATGATCTATTGTCGTAAGAAAACTCAACCCGTGTTAAGTGATCATTCCAATTTCTTTCAAGTCTATTGCACCGACTCTCATTATAGCTTTTAGCATTAGAGCTTTTGCTTCTCACTACCCATCCTTTTTCCCAGTTCGTAGTCGCTACTATCTTCCGTTCCTAATATTATACTGGTTATACTTTTGCTCGTTAGCGTTCTATAACCTTTTAATAACCACGTCAACCTTAGTATTACGAATGTGTTCCCATTCTGAATACCACCATAACTTTATTACTCCTTTTTCAGTTGTTTCCATTTCCCAAAATTTGATCAATCAAATAGAAGTAAAGGATTTGTTGAGAGATCACTATGATCATGAACACTTGTTATATCGCATAGTTAGTACAGAAGGTGGCCAGCCTTTAGTACTTGACAAGCAATTAAACAATAGCTGGTATCCTACTCGGCTTCTATCACACAGATAGATAGTCATTCGGCAATACCTCCCCTTCTGGAAGGGTTGTTCTTCTCAGCTTACATGAAATGAAAAGAAGAGAAAAGAACGAATTGAAGAGAATTGTATATTCATAAAAAAAATTTTATTGCCAAAAATATCTGGCTTGGAATCTACCTCTGAACTATAGAGGTTTGTCATAGAAGAACAAAACATATATGTATTTATATCAACATCAAGTATTATAGCATCGCATTTCACGTGCCTAAATATTTTCGCTATCCCGTCCATCATTCTATGGACCCATGCTCTTCCTCGAGCTTATACACAATTACCTTTGAAACTCCCTCGACATCGAAAATCGAATCTGGGATCTCATTCTAGACATCATCGTTACTTGAATTCTATGCTTGCACCGCAACCTTCCTCGTATAATAATACGACTCTCTATTGATAAGAAAGAATAATAATTCACTAGGTAGATACTCTACTTAATTAGTCTATCAATGATAACTTATACACTACCACTACCCGATTAGTGGTACTCAATCTCAACACCCATTCCAATACAACTCTCACGGTTGTAATCAGCTCATTACTCGCAGAATCATTGCTGCCTTACTATGGTCCACCACTGACCTACTGTAGTCATTCATTTTCCATGAAGTCTTAATAACTAACCATACGGAGTCCATACATCTCGTATCTAATTCTCCTAAGGAGTTAACATAACCACCAATCACAATTCATGAAGAACACTCCAAACTCTGACGTACTTTCATGACATGAAGCAGATAAAAGTGCAGAAGAGTTTCAATCAAAGCAACGATAGCAGGTTAATACCATTCTTAATCATACGCCCTAAATAGAAGAATTAACTCAAGGGTTCATCTAGTCCTTTTTGAAACATGGTCCTGGATTATTCTCAAGATAGGACCTTCTAAGATAGATAGCCCGTTCATGGCGATTACACGAATTAAACCTTTACCAACTACTATTACGGTTGGGTATTGCACAGTCATCAGAAGGAATGTCAATCTTCCAAACCATAATACAACCTTCACAGTTTTAACCATCATCACTGTTCTTTTGGCACACGCGCCTATAATTATCCACTTACCTTTAAAGTGTCGGCCACCTCTTTGGCCTTTCCTGATAGTAAAATTTCCTTACAGTCAATGTCATTTTAACCACCTCCAAATAAATTTTCTACCTTATTTCCGATCACTGCTTGAGTGAAGATGTTTTCCTTAAAATCAGATGGGAAAAAATATCACCATTTTTCCATAAGTTATTGCCTCATTCTTTAGAGACTAATCACTTGTCAAGACTGACTCTCAATCATACTTAGAACATTTTTTTTTCTTAAGTCCTAATTGCCTTGAACAATTTCGACCATTACTGGTTCGATCCATACTTTCTCGTGGTTTACACGTGCCCCACTTGGCATCATTATAATTACGTCATATTTCCTTTATCCCCATTTCTATTCTTGAGAATTTTGAAATATTACCTTTTTCCTTATAAAACCTCTAAGGTTATCCTTCAATCGTTCCTCCTGTATTCCCTATATACAGGGCATATCAAAATACCATTTACTAATACTAGAACCATTGTCTATTTACTTCTGAAAAATTTCTCCACTGATCCTTAAAGGTTATTATTACCTTAATCCTTTCCAATTCATACTGTCAAAACTCATACTATCCCTATTAAGGGTGAATGCCAACCTTTATGCATTCCCCTAGGATTCGTTTTAAGTTACCGCTGTTCTATCCTTAATTCCACCTTTAAAAAGGTACAAGCATCCTTCCATGGATAAATAAAGTCATATATCCCTGATAAGGGTATCTTATTCAATCAGTTCCACCTCGATAGTCTATACCGAATTTCACAATGCATCCTTATTCAAGTTAAGGTCAATCCACCATGGCCTCCAAAGATAAAAAATGGTTATCCGCTTTTCTTTCCTGATTTGGTAATGATCACATGGATGATCTGGAAGATATTGGTCGTGTTCAAACGTGAACTTCTTCTTAATAATCCTTATTTACTTTTGTTGTTTATCTCAACAGTCATCTCAATGTTGGGATATCTTTCATACCTGGCGTCTCCCTTCCTGGGTATCAAGCCACCGATCTTACACTTCACATTCTTGAAGGTCACTTCCTTCATCCAATTTTCTTAATTTCTTACTTTCTTGTCTCCTCAGTCTATCCGCGTCTTAATTGTTATCCTTCGAACTATCTCAATGTTTCCTCGAATCCTCCCAACTTAAAGGGGATAAATATATGCACCTCTTATGCCTTCAACCGTCAACTTTAACTCATGGTGAATCACCCTCATCCTGACGATCATATACTTTTCTATTTCTATTAATATGAGTCTTTAGGGTTTCCTCATACCCAACTCCCTTATCATTCCTCAAACTCTGTTGCCTTTATATTCCTTTCCACCTCAATTCCTTTTTATTTTCCTTTCTCTTATCATTATTTCATGAACCAACACAACATAAGCATTGATTTCAAATATCCCATCATTCTGGATTCGCGTCTTCAGAACGAATCTTAACAACTTTTACAGCTTAGACTCATAATTCATCATACTCGTCTGTCTTTGTTCTGGCTCTAAAGCTTTTACACTATCTCCTTATCTTTGGGAATTACTTTCCCGAAAACAATTGACTGAACTTAAATCAGTTTATTCTAACCTCTGGCTCCATGCCTTTCTTGGTCTTTCACCAATGGGTGGTCTCTCTCTTAGGAGGGTAAGTGACAAAAACGGTCTTTTGTGGTTCATCAATCATTTTGAATCTCAAATGATTCCTATATTTCCTTTAGCCAGGTTCTTGCCTCGGCTGGGTCAGCCTATTCCTTGGAACTCTGAGAGCTTAGCGATTTAAAGGTCATGAAAGAATTTCACACCACATTGTTTCCTCAAGGTGGTGGTTGGGAATAAAATATAAGTTCTGTTTAGACAGGTTCATGAATTTCCGTATAGGAGTACCGTCTCGGGTCTCCTTATCTCGCTCGACTTTTGCTTTCTTAGTCTAAATATTTCTTCCTACTCCCCATAATTGGAGTCATCTTTAATTTAAAATCTTCATTTTCCACTTTATTATATTCCGGTTTCTTTATATCTTAATTGCAACCTCCCTGATTATCACGTTCAGGTTTGCTCTAAATCTATTCCTCAAACTATGGCTCTCATCTAAGTTCTCATCCTTACGCTCTTGAACTTTCGGAACCCAAATTCTATAAGAATACCTCATTATTCCCTTATCATCTTTCTCGATATTAATCTTTTATCTAATGTTGGCTCTCTGCCTTCATTCATAACTTTTTCTGGCACAATATGATCTTTTCCAATAATTCGGGCTGTATTGCAATCTCAAACAGCTTTTCGGTACCGGCTCCGTTACCTTCACTTCTATTTTCATTTTCTCAAAATCTCTTATAAACTCTCCAAAAGACATTATCATCTTGAGTCTCTCCTTTTTACTAAGGGCATCAGCCACCATATTGGCTTTCCCCGAATGATAAAGAATCTCCCAATCATTATTCTTGATTAGCTCTAACCTGCCTCCTCTGGCATATGTTGAGCTCTTTCTACGTGAAAATGTACTAGAGCACTTATGGCTTAGGTAATTCTGGCACTTCTCTCCATACAAGTAGTGCCTCCAATCCTTAGGGTAAAACTATTGCCACGAGCCTAAGGTCATGAGCGGGGATATCGAATTTCATATTACCTTAATTGTCTTGACATGTACGCGATTTACCTTACCGTGTTGCATAAGGACGCACCCTAAGCCCTTGTGCGAAGCGTCACTATACTTCACAAAATCTTTTTTTTCCATCCGGCAACGCCAGCATAAGGGCCATCACCAACCTCTGCTTCAGTTCTTGAAAGTTGTTTTCGCATTTCTCTGTCCATTCGAACTTCTCAGTCTTACGAGTAAGCTGCGTTAAAGGGGCTATTATCTTTACAACTTGAACGAACCTCCGGTAGTGACCGGCCAATCCTACCTCTGGTAGTCGACCAAACCATGGTCATCAATTCATCAGTGGTCCTTTATCCAATCCTGTCAGGATCCTCCATGGGATCCTCCTCAACAACTATCCCTTCTAGGACAACATCCTCAACCGCTAAATCCTCAATATCAACATCATCCGGTCCTGCATTAGGACACTCTATCGGATCCACAATCCGATCTCCAATCAGTAATAAAATATCATCGCGATGTTGCTCCTCAACCTCAGGATTCGGAGTCCCGCTACCATATACGATAACGAACTACGCTCCTATCACGATATTTATAAGGGTTCCCATAAGGGTTTTAACTGTCAGTACTACGTTAGGTAGCCCGACTATGAACTTGGCAAGAGTTCTTATTATCTTAGTGAACTTATTATCTTAATGTCCCATCATCTCTGAGGTTTATAACGCTTAGCTCTGATACCATTTCTGGAACACCCCTAGATCCGGGGTCGGGGATCCGGGTCGTCACGGTCTTTCTTTCCACAATATCACTTCACTTAATTAATAATAATAACCTTATGCTGTGACCCCACACTAACACACACCATAACCCGTTATAGTCTCAGAGATGAAATTTAAATAAGTACAAGTCTTTGAATCCACAATTTAAAAGTTATTACAACCCAAAATGATTACTTGATAAATTTACAGTTAATTGCCATTATCTGCCACAAGTTATAATTATACATAATTTGATTCTCAAAAATAGAATGCCTGATCTACCAATAGATCTACCTCTGTAGCTATAGCAGCCACAACATCATCGGGAAGACGCGGGATGCTTCCCACGCGCTTGCGCTGGGTCTGCTGGAGTCTGGCCATCTTTCCTAACTGTTGTTGTGTGATGAAGAAATAAAGCAAGAGTGAGCCTTACAGCTCGCAAGATAATATGTAGTGATAACAATAATATAAGTATCTAAATGGATACTTACTAGAATCTTTTATCATGAGTAAGATAATTACTTACTAGATATAAGTAAAAACAAGGGATGAAGTTACCAAATACTTCACTATACTTATATCATTTATAAAGCTACTTGAACTACCACTGTTCAAAGTATAATGAGCTTTCAACAGTTCATCACATAGATGAGACTACAAGACAAGATTTGAATAGATTAAATCTTTAAAATATCATCAAAATAAAATGAAGTTACGAGATACTTCATTTGATGCAACATCATTTTGAAAACTTGACCCTGCCAACACTCAACAATCGCCCAACCGTAGCCTTTCTATCGAAATGCTCTGGGTAGTGTTGCAGAAATATCCAATTGGATGATGAACTCATTACGGGAGTTTGCCGCGCCAGGAAGACCACTTACGATGATCAGTCGTAGTAGTGCAACCCCACCATTTTCTACATGTAGAGGAGAACCTGTCGGATTTACTTGTCAACCGAACACTGAACTCCTAAGGAATGGACCGCCTTAGCGGAACTTCCAGGCCATTTGGGCCAATATAATACGGCTGGGCCGGCGCTACTCGGCCACTTATGCCACTCCTAGTTCAGATGAAATCCATGACTCTGAAACGTAAAGCTCGTTACCCCTTTCCCCAAGTAGAAACTTGTTGATACGGCTTCACCAAGAAGTCGTATCTAGTTGGAAAGGAAAACTCACCGATATTTCCCAGGCGATGCCTGTTAATGGATTAACTTGTTCCAAGAATTTTACTTCCCGAATATTGGGTAAGTAATCAATTCATTTAACAAAACAGTAACCTTGTTGCGAATATAAAACACACCACAGAGCCGGATCCCTCAGGTTTTGAGCGAGTATTTAAATCCCCTTCGAAAGGAGGATCTTAAATATAAAAATGAGTTTTGGGATCCGCTCTAACTTTAAAAAATCATTTTGAAGACTCGCAAAACATTTTTAAGAATGTTTGGAGTGATGCTGATTTAACAAAATAAATCAGTCCCAATATATTAGAAATATCTGAATATTATTATTTAAATAATATTTCCATAAAGAATAATCTTTATAAAAAAAATAATTGAAGTAGAAGTTTTGAAACTTATACTTGAAATGAATATTAAAT
The DNA here is from genome assembly GCF_009905375.1 of Apium graveolens. NCBI lineage: Eukaryota > Viridiplantae > Streptophyta > Magnoliopsida > Apiales > Apiaceae > Apium > Apium graveolens. Next base: position 16,278 of record NW_027421794.1, read on the forward strand.
ATCCAAAGATATACATATACGAAAGTACTATCTTTATTTGAATAATCAAAAGTGAGTTTGATTATCGACACCTTATTCTTTAATAAAATAAAGAATATATCTCAGCAAATAATCGGAGTCATAGATCCTCAAATGAATATTCAAATAATATTCATTAAATAATATAAACTGAGTCATAAGCCCGCGAATGAATATTCAAATAATATTCAATAAATAATATAAAGAGTCATAAGCCCTCGAATGAATATTCAAAATAATATTCATTTAATATAAAGGAGTCATACGCCTTCGAATAATATTCGAAATAATATTCAATAATAAAATAAAGTTAAAGTTATCGAATAAACCTTATTCGATTAATAGTTTTGAAAACTATGACCATATATATATATATATATAAGTATATATATATATATATTTATATCATATATACAAAATCTACTCGGGATCCTCGACTCCCGGTTTTAGAAAATATTTTCACCTTTGGGTCCCTGTACTAAGGGTATATGCAAATTACCGCTATCCTCTAGCATAGGTATTATCAACTGAACCAACAAATATATAACTCAAGAATATGAGACAGGCATGCATATATATACCATATCAGCATGCTTCAATATATCGCAACATTTGCTAATTAACCAATATGCATTTATCGCAAGATCATGCATATACAAATGTATACATCACAACAACAGTATAACGGATAGAATACTTGCCTGAGCGACTTGGGGTGATAAAAGGCTCGGGACGAGTCTGGTAACCTATAAATAACAAGTAAGTTGGAATTAAACCAAAATCACTTGTAAATCTATACTTTAACTAACTTAGACTCTAACGCTTGTTTTGCGCTCACTGATTCGCTTAAGTCACTCGGGTACCCTCGGCTCCACCATTTTAATAATTTAACCTTTACGAGTTTTAAAGCGATTCCTTCGCGAGTGTCTTACCAACTGCCTAAAACACTTACCATAAATGTTTCATACATTAATTAACCCTTTTTGGTCTTTAACCTATGTTTCAAAGTAAGGCGAGGGGAAAAGTTTCGTTCGCGAAACGCCGTTACTTGAAACGGTCGTTTCTCCTAAACCGTGCATCGGAATGGAACGAACTACATATCAAAACGAAGCTCGTAACATGAGCTATTTAAAAATGGCAGTGGTCATAATCTAGCAGGGGGTTCTCGGGTCCTAATGCTATGCACAAAAACAGTCCAAAGAAAATCGGACGTTACGACGGCTATGTTTACGCGATTTCCCAATTTTAAGCCATTCAAAACCAACCACAAACCAACCTCAAATCCAACATACAACCAAACATCCATCCTTATCACATCATAACAACCCCAACCAATTCAATTTAATCATTCATACTTATGCCTAAGCTTAACTTTAATCATACTTAAGTTCTTTTAATCAAAACCACAACATTTACCATTCCATTTCACTACCATTCCAAATCCCAAACTCTAAATCACAACAACAAGCTACAATATCATCCTACTAATTAAAATCATCTTATAATACATAGGGATCTAGGGTTTGGAGATGGTATACCTTCCTTGAAGTGGTGGGAGGAGCTAGGAAGCCTTAAGAAGCTTTGAGAAGTCTTAGGAAAGCTTGGATCTTCAAGAAAAACAAGAAAAACTTCAAGTTAAAAACTTGAAAACACTATTCATAGTCTTCTTCTTTGATTAAATGAAGAAGATTGAGAAGGAATTAATGGCTTAAACTCATGATATAGCCCTAACTAAGCATGAAGATGATTAGGGAATTTACTCACCAATTTAGGAAGCTTGGATCTTGAATTTTTGAAATTTTTGCCCATTTGCAATAGTAAAAGCCGAGAGCATGATGAACCATGCCTTGGTTTCTTTTTGATTTTGATGAAAATGATTTTGCTTGGCTTGGTTGGCTTGGTTTTTGTGTTTGATTTAGTAAATTACCTAGTTGCCCTTGATTTTGTGTGGTTAAAAAGTCACCACATCTCCTTCCTTTCTTGTCATGCCTATGTCACCTTGCACATGTCATAATGCTCCCACTTGTCCACACCTTGTGGTTTGATGATGTCACAATCCCTGGCTTCTTGTACAAGCTTGTCTCTTGGTCACTTATTTGTTTTACGGTTCGCTTATCTTTCGTTCTCGTTTATCGTTTGAGGGATCATACCCGGGATCTTATTACTTAGGTTCCCTTAACCTTTCTCAATATATTGTATTCCTTTTATGATCCTCTCTTATAATCCTTTAATTTAAATCCTTTTTATCCTGTTACCTTATACTCAATTCTCTCCGTATCTAGTGGATTTCCGGGAAAATCAAAGTGTTCAGAATTGGATTCTGACGATCTTTACATACACTTATATACCACATAGAGTACTAATAATATCCCATAAGATCAATAACAGAACCCCTACATAGCGTGGCATGAACAGTTTTCTCATTCAGCAAAAATACTATTCATAAGGGTTTCAAAAATTTCCAAAATTGGGGTTATTACACTGTATCAACTACTTATACCCTTATGGGAATCACAAAGCCAAATCAGATACGTACGGATATGTGAAGACGGCTCATCAGGCTATCAACACCAGACGGCTCCAACTGTCGTCCCATTTACCTGTTCCGGAACTCAGAGACTAGCTAGGTCTCTGACCTGCTGGACTAATCGGTTATAAATTGCACGCAACCGAATTAGCCTCTTACGCCACCTCAATAGGTCTAGTCTGGCCCCTATGTATCCCATATCTGATCGCTTTATCCAGTTTTCAAAACATGTGTACCTATCTCATTTCAAAACCATTCATTTTAATAACACTCATAAAAAATACAGTTCGCAAATCATTTCATTTGAGATAGGTACCTTTCGAAGTTACTTTTCCACAAAACAGGTTGAAAATAGTGATTTATAACTACAGGGGATACGTAAATTAAAACGTTTTGTTCCATTACGAGAATAAAACAACAGTTACTCATATATACTGAACCACAAGAGTATGGTCAGGGGTACTTTCCTTGCAGTGCTTTACAACTGTTACTGGTCGACTCTGAGCCGACTCGGACGCTCAGGCTTTATCGTCTAACCACTAGATCACCTTAGATTTGACTTCAACACTCAGGTTCTTCGGTTGAAATCCTACTGAGCTCATCGATTGTCCACTAGATTATCCTTAGTTCGATATCACTTATGGAGTCCTTCAACTAGAACCTACAGAGCCGAAATACCCTACGTTAGACGTCTAGGTATGCTTGACATATCCTCGCTAACCACCTACCCATACGATACCATATCCCGACTCATACTTATATATATTATTATAATACATATAATAATCAGGATTCATATACTCAAAACTCGACTCGATGATCATTTTAGGAAACAAATTGTCAGTTATATTTCATAAAATATTTATTTACAATTATATAACTAGTTACATTCGGCTGGTAGTTCCGATATTTTACAGGATACGTTCCCGAAAATTAGGCAGCGCCTCCTTTGCTTATCGGACTACCCATCAAATACAATCGACATCAAACCAATCCACCACAATCGCAACAACCATCAAAATACAACCCCCAACCACTGCTTCAAACCAACAATATCAATCAAAATCCATACATTTCCAAATTTCAACCCAATCATAATTATTAATTATTACTCATATTTTATTTTCATTTATTTATTTTCAAAATATTAGGACTCAGATAAACATCATCATCGTCCACCGCCCGCTCTTCGAAATTTATCGCGGATGGCGGTAAAATCCGCGGGTACCCGTATATATCGGGTTTCCATCACAAATTCCACCAATTAGCTCGGATAACTATAGCACGAAATTAATTTCATTTCACAAAATTACTCAATTAAATTTCCTGCGTAAAATGGATAATAATTAAAATCAGTACACTCCATCAAGAAGAAGCAACACGGCGACCCAACTACATAGCACAAATCGGCCAGAAAACGGCCAAAAGCAAAAAGCAAAATCGGAAAAGAACAGTAAGCAACACAGAACTATACACTCCAGGAAACACATATATGTATACCCAATATATACATATGTATATATACAATCAAACTGGAAAAGATCAGCTAAAACCACCAAGTCTCGCCGGAGTTAACGGCGGCTCACCGGAACGGAAATCAAGAAACAGTCACGAGTTGAAGCAGAGCAAATAGAGATGAAGCTGTAAGAAAGTTAACAGATGGGAGGAATTAAGAGCTGAGAGAGAGACCCCCGAGATCGAGCCCCCCCGGTGCCCTCTTCCCCCCTGTTCTGTTTTCTTCTTCTTCCAATTTCAATTCATCATTCATTTTTTTTAAAACTGAAAAGCCCAGATGCAATAGTATAAAATTTTGACACGTAGCAAAAGGATAAGTATAATTTTCTCGCAGCCCGGTATAACACAAAACTCGCAATTAACGAACCAAGTCGCTCTTAAAACAATTTCAGAAAGCTACCAAATTAGTCTTAAAGTATTATAAATATCCCTATATTAAAAAAAATATAAATTTCAAAATTTAAAACAATTTTCTGAAATGCCACATATACCCGCTTTTATCGATTAAAAAAATCAAAGCGCTGGTGAAATTAATCCCGAAAATTCCCAAAATAATTTTAAAATTCTCGGAATATTCCAAGCTTAAATAAATATGAGTTTCATAATTTTTGAAAAATTCTGGAATTAAATACAGATTTTACAAATAAATGCAATCATAAAATCAAACAGGGCTAAATAATTGATAAAATATTGATTTCTAAATTTTATAAAATCCCAAAAATAATTATTGTAGTTATAAAACCGTAAAAACAATTTTAGAGACATTCCAAATATTTATGCAAATAAATTTGCATTATATTCACTTTTAAAACTGAACATAATTCAATACAACTCCATAATTAATTACACGAACAACCCGGTACCCTATAAATCACACCTACATAATAATAAAACAATACCAAGATGACAAAAGCTATACACATATTTTATTTATTTAATAATTCCATAATTACACATTTAAATCATATAAAAGTACATGAGTCGTTATAACTACACCCAAACTTAAAATTTTCACTGTCCTCGGTGAAGGTAATAGTAAGGAATCAGGCATACCTACTCGGAATCAGGATCATCACCCACAACGGGTGGAGTGTCAGGCGTGTCTAGAGGTGGAGACACGGAGTCCTCACCAAATACTGGCCACTGGATGTCCACACCCGTGGCTCTGAAAGCAGTCCCTAATGTCTGGCTGAAATCACGTGCAAACCTACTATGGATGTTATGCATCGCATCCATCCTCCTCGCTAGATGCCTATACTGTGTCAAACTCAAACCAACTCTAACATCTACTCCCGCTTCCTCCTGCTCCTGCTGCGATGTACCAGCCTCTCCCAACTCAGCTCTCCAAGCTGCCTTGCTCGCCTGCGCCATGCCACCAGCAAATGCCTGAGGAGCTGGCCTTCCACCTGACAGATGGTCATAAGAATATCCAAGCCCCTTAGGATTGGGCTTCCCACCATACCACTTTGTCATGTTCAGCAGCGTCGAACTGTCAATCGGAGCACTAGGAATCTGGAGCTGCTCGTGTGTTGGCCAATGAACATCAACTGCCACACACGACTTCGTCACATTGGACGCATAGGGTATAGAACCCGTAGTACTTTCTCGCAAAAATCTCAGAATCCCTTGGTGAATAACCATACCAAGGTCCACATAGTCACCCTGCAGAATACCCCACAACAAGCGTGCACGCTCCACAGTAACATCATGCACGTGAGCAGATGGCATAATGTTAGCATAAATTAACGAATTCCATGCACGAGCAAACCTGTTTATGCATGAAGCAGGAAACGTGGAATAATCAGCCGTGCCCCTCTTGACTTTCTCCTTATACATTTTATTGTTTTCATAAGCTTGAAGTCGAAACTCATCGAGTTCATTCAATTAAAGCATCCTCTTCTTTCCAGCTGCATCCAAATCAAGATTCAATTTCTTCAAAGCCCAATACGTTTTATGCTCGAGCTCCACCGGAAAATGACACCCCTTACCATAAACCAACTGAAATGGCGACATTCCCAATGGAGTCTTGTATGTTGTTCTATACGCCCAAACTGCTTCATCAAGCTTTAAAGACCAATCTTTTCTCGATGGACACACAACTTTCTCTAAAATACGCTTGATCTCACTGTTAGATACCTCAGCTTGACCATTCGTCTGAGGATGATAAGACGTAGCAATGAGATGATTCATATTATATCTTTTCATCATAGCAATGAACTTGCGATTGCAAAAATGTGACCCCTCATCACTGATTATGACTCTCGGAGTTCCAAATCTTGTGAATATCTGCTTATAAAGAAAAATAAGCACTACCTTCACATCGTTTATTGGAAATACCTTGACTTCCACCCATTTCGACACATAATCGACCGCCAACAAGATATACTGATTGTTACAAGACGAGACAAATGGCCCCATGAAGTAAATTCCCCAAAGATCGAAGACTTCAACCTCGAGAAGCACATTAAAAGGCATCTCATCCCTCTTGCATATATTACCCACACGTTGACATCGATCACATTTCAAAATGAACTGGTGAGCATCTTTAAACAAAGTCAGCCAAAAGAAACCTACTTGAAGAATACGAGCTGCTGTCTTTTCTCCACCATAGCGTCCTCTATAAGCCGTTGAGTGGCAATCTCACAAGATCGCCATGTTTCGCTGTAAGGAATACATCTCTTGATGATTTGGTCAGCTCCTTGTCGAAAAAGAAACGGCTCATCCCACATATACCACTTCACTTCATGCAGAAACTTCTTCCTTTGAGCGTACGATAAGTCGGGAGGCATGATATTACTCACAAGGTATTTCACAATGTCTGCAAACCACGGTTCTTCCTCTTGCACTCCAAACAGCTACTCATCAAGAAAAGACTCATTTATTAATGTATTATCCAGTGAAGTTGCACTTGGATCCTCTAAACTACAAAAAAGCAAAAGAACCCATCTAATCAATCTAGGCTTCGAGTCCTTCTTCGAGACGAGATATCGAATTGCAGCATGATCAGTGAAAATTGTCACCTTCGTCCGAAGCAAATAAGATCGAAATTTCTCAAAACCATAGACAATAGCCAAAAGTTCTTTCTCCGTAGTAGTATAATTCAGCTGAGCACCATTTAGGTTCTTACTAGCATAGTAGACCATATGAAATATGTTGTTCTTTCTCTGCCCAAGAACTGCTCCAATTGCATAGTCATTTGTATCACACATTATTTCAAGCGGTTCACTCCAATCAGGTGCAGTTATGACATGTGTCGTGATTAAACTCTTCTTTAAGAACTTAAAAGTAGCCAAGCACTCGTCATCAAACTTAATGCAATCTTCTCATTAGCAATGACTGTGATACCTCCTTTCTTTGGTACACACTGAACTGGACTCACCCAAGAACTGTCCGAAATGGGATAGATGATCCCTGCATCCAGCCACTTAAGAATTTCCTTTTTCACGACTTCCTTCATGATAGGATTCATCCTTTGTTGTTGCTCAACAGTAGGCTTGCTACCTTCCTTTAGCAGAATTTTATGCATACAAAAAGAAGGGCTGATTCCCTTGATATATGATATCGTCCATCCAATTGTCAATTTGAATTCTCTCAAAATTCTCAAGAGTTTTTCCTCCTCGCTATCTGAAAGGTTAGATGCAATAATAACAGACAAAGTAGATGCATCACCTAAAAATGCATAACTGAAATGTTCAGGTAAAGACTTAAGCTCAAGAGTATGACCTTCCTCAATAGATGGCTTGAGGCGCTTAGAAGATTTGTTTAGGTCCTCCATTCTAAGAGATTCAAAAGGCATATCAATCTTCCTCTTCCAGAGAGAAACATTCAAAAATAGTAGCTGCTCGTCCCCTTCATCATCTTCACTATCGGAATTCCCCAACAAGGCCTTTTCTAAGGCATCAGACCTTAGCAATTGATCAAGCTCTGAGATAACCACAAAATCAACCAACTCCACCTTTAAGCACTCCTCATTTTACGTAGGGAACTTCATCATATTGAACACATTAAAAGTGACATCCCGATCCAAAACTTGCATGGTGAGCTTACCTTTCAGCACATCAATCAAGATTCGGCCGGTCTCCAGGAAAGGTCTTCCCAAGATTATGGGAATATTTTTATCCTCCTCGAAATCAAGAATTACAAAATCAGCAGGAAAGATGAGTTTATCCACCTTGACCAAAACATCCTCAACAATACCTCGTGGATAAGTAATAGAATGATCGGCCAACTGCAAAGTCATATAAGTAGGCTTTGGATCCGGTAAGTCCAACTTCTTGAAGAGTGACAAAGGCATCAGATTAATGTTAGCTCCCAAGTCACATAAGCATTTGTCAAATGACACATTTCCAATGGTGCATGGAATAGTGAAGCTTCCAGGATCCTTAAGTTTCGGAGGCAACTTCGGTTGTAGCACATCACTGCATTCCTCCGTGAGAGCAACGGTCTGTAAGTCATCAAGCTTCACCTTTCGCGAGAGAATACCTTTCATAAACTTCACATAACTAGGAATATATTCAAGAGCTTCAGCGAAAGGTATGTTGATGTGAAGTTTCTTGAACACCTCCATAAACTTCTCAAACTGCTTATCCGGATTTTTCTTTTGTAGCCTTTTAGGAAAGGGAGGTGGAGGATAGATCTGTTTCTCCCCTGTATTACCCTCAGGAGGAGTGTTCTCAATAGTAGTCTTCCTTGGTTCCACTTCTGCTTCCTTCTGCACTTTTTCTTCTTCAGCCTCAACTTCAGATTCGGGAGTCTTAGCTTTTTCAGGATTTACAACCTTACCAGACCTCAATGTAATTACCTTAACATGCTCCTTGGCTTCCTTCTTGCCTGGCACTTTAGTATCGCTTGGATGCGTGCCAGGTAGACGATTCAGTAATGCATTAGCAATCTGCCCAATATGATTCTCCAAGGTCTTGATAGAAACAGCTTAGCTCTTGCACATGAGGCTCAATTCCTCCGATTCAGATTTTTCATTAGCTTGCGGTAACTGCTGAAGTTGAAGTTGTTGCCTCGGGGCATATTGCAGTTGTTGAAAACCAGGAGGGTTATACTGTTTTGTTGTGTATGACTGATAAGCTTGTTGCACTGCATTCTAGTTGTTGCTCTAGCTGAAGTTAGGATGATTTCGGTTATTGGGATGATTAGTGCCTGGAGCTTGCTGCTGTGATCTCTGAAAGTTGCTCACAAATTGAGTTGATTCACTAGAAATAGCACACTGCTCTTTCATGTGCCCCCGCACAAAGTTCACAAACACTAGTGATTTGATTAACTCCATAATTAGCCAAAGAGTCCACTTTCATCATCAAAGATTGAAGTTGAGCAACTATAGCAGTAGTTGTATCCACTTCCAGAATTCTTGCGACCTTGCCTTGCAACATTCTTTACGTAGGATTCTGGTATTCATTAGCTTCTATGAGCTCAATCAACTCATAAGCTTCATTATAGCTTTTGGCCCATGAGGCTCCACCAGATGCTGCATCGAGCATAGGTCTAGACTCGCCCAAACCATTGTAGAAATAGTTTATAATCATCCAATCAGGCATGCCATGGTGTGGGAACTTCCTTAGCATCTCCTTATATCGATCCCAAGCCTCACACAGAGATTCTCCAGTTTGATGTGCAAACTTAGTAAGAGCATTCCTAATATCAGCAGTCTTTGCCATATGAAAGAATTTAATGAGAAACTTTTGAGCAAGATCCTCCCATTTGGTGATAGACCCTAGTGGTCAAGAATGTAACTGGCACTTTGCTTTATCCCTCATCGAGAATGGGAAAAGCCTCAGCTTGATAGCATCTTCAGTTACCCCATTGAAGTTGAAAGTCTCGCAGATCTCGATGAAATCCCTGATGTGCATGTTGGGGTCTTCTTTAGGAGAACCCCCAAACTGAACTGAGTTATGTATCATCTGAATCGTGCTCGACTTGATCTCAAAAGTGTTGGCCGAGATGGCTGATCTGATGATGCTCGGCTGAATATCATTGATCTTAGGCTGAGAATAGTCCAACAAAGCCTTAGGAATTTCTGCTTGATCTCCCATCACTACTAAAGCTGGTTCCTAGACTTTCTCTTCTTCTTCCACTTTCTCTTTGTCCTCAAAAACTTCCCTTCAAATCACTACAGCTTCCTCCTCGGCTTGATCCAGAGTTCTCTTACAAGCCCGTGAACGCGTATGCATACATGCTCTCTAGAGTACCTGAAACACGACAAGGAAAAGAGTAGGTAAGTAACAATATCCGAGTCAATGAACTTTAACGATCACTGATGAAAAACACATAAACTAAAAGTTAATACTGAGCCCTCGGCAGTGGCGCCAAAAACATTTTCGTCACTAAGGACGCGCTAATAATTTACGCAAGTATACGCGATCGCAAGTAATATAGAATTATTTCTAGTTCATTCCCACAGAGACTGGTTTAGGTTAACTTTATGATTTATGCACTTATATAACAATGATATGGCTATTATTCAATGCTAAGACGATTAACTATTTAGAATTATACTAGAGCACATTAACTAAGAGATTAAAGAGAGTTAAATAATATATAACACAAAGATGGGATTCTAACTTCATTAAATACTTCATTCAATAGCATTTTCATTCTTAACCTTAGCATGTAATGGTGATGACACTAATCAGATAACACGAAACTGATAAACGCCAACTTTAGTTGTACGAATACCATACTACCAGACATCCACAAAAGAGATGGAAGCTGGATAGACACCAATTATATTGAGACCCTATAACGACTCGCATACTTTTATATTTAATTAAAGTATATTTATGGAATTATTAAATTAATAATATATGTGTATAACTTCTGTCAGCTATGGGTTGTTTTACGGTTATCCATGGGTGTGAATTATGGTGTCCAGGGTGGTTCGTGTAATTAATTATGGACTTGCATTGAATTGTTTTCACTTTTAAAAGTAGATTTAATACAAGTTTATCTGTGTAAATATGTGGATTGTCTCTAAAATTGTTTTTATGATTTTATAATTTCAATATTTATTTTTGGGATTTTATAAAATTCAGAATGTCAATATTTCATTAATTATTTAGCCTTGAGTGATTTTCTGATTGTATTTATTCGTAAAATCTGTATTTAACTCTGAGATTCTTTAAAAATTATGAAACTCATATTTATTTAAGTTTGGAATATTTCGAGAATTTTAAAATTATTTTGGTAATTTTAGGGATTAATTTCACCCGCGTGTCGATTCGTTTAATTGATAAAAGTGGGTATAAATTGCATTTCAAAAATTATTTTAAAATTACGAAATTCATATTTTTATAAACTTCGGGATATTTATAACATTTTAAGACTATTTTCGTGATTTTCTGAAATTGTTTTAAGTGCAGCTCGGTTCGTTAATTGCGAAATGCGGGTGCGAGTTGCGTTTCAAAAATACTTTAAAAATTATGAAAAAATTATTTTTAATAACTTTGGAATATTTTTGATATTTTAAAATTATCTTAGTAATTTTCGGGTTAGTTTCACCCGCAACTTAGGTCGTTAAATTTTAAAATACGGATAAAAAAAACCAGGCTTGCAGGCAGTAAAAAGGACATGTGGCAGTTAATTCGGGGGGTGTGGAAATAGCATTTGATACGTGTTAGTTGCTGGGGATTTTTCAGTTTAAAAAAAAACAAACAAAAACACAACACACACATACCTCTTTTTTCTCCCTCATCTCTCTCTATCTCTCTCACATTCTCTTACTTCCTCTCTATGCTCTCGGCTCTCCTCCTGGTCTCTCCCATCTAATTTGTTCCGCCGATTCACTATAGTTCTTCTATGTCCTTGGTAATCGCCGTTGTTCTCCCTCATTTTCCGGCCTCCTATTGCCGCCGGTTCGCCGAAGAGGCGACGGTGGGGGGATTATGCCTGAATCTGTGCTTATATGTTTCTATTGGTTTATTTTCTGTATTCATACCTGTTTGTGTGTGCGATTATATTGGTTGGCATCGCTGCTGGTTAAACCCTGTCATTGCACTTGTTGTTCGGCTGTTCTCTGTTTCTCTTTTTCCGTTTTCGCGCGTGAGGCGTGTACGACTGTGGTTCATTTTATTTTTTATATTATTGATTTCTATGCAGGAATGGTTGATTGATTTCGTGAAATGAAATTTACTATTTTATGCGGAAATTAACTAATAATCGGCGGAATCGGTTTGGACACCTGAATTATTCGGGCACCGACAGATTTCGCCGCCGTCAGCGATGAACATCAGTGAGCTGACGGTGGACTGTGATGACGCGGTTCTGAGTCCTAATATTTTAAAATAAATAAATATAAAAATAGAACAAAAATAAAGGATATAATAATAATTAGTTGATTTAAATCGGTGGTTGGGAAATTGTGAAATATGAATTACGTGATTGGTTTGGACTGAATTGATTGGTGGTGTTTGTGATTTAACATCGAATTGGTTCGACGGGTAGTCCGATAAACAAAGGAGACGCTGCCCGATTTCCGGGAAATTGAACTACGGAAATACGGGAGCATATTCGATGATTATCAAGGACGTTGAGTGGCTATATATACATATGTATGTGTTTTATATGAAACTTGATTGTACAATGTGATGAAATATTTTGCTGCATCGATAACCCTGATTTCGTAAAATTACGAGTATATGTATTTTCTGGAAACGAACACTGAACCGATTTTCGAGAACGTGAACCCTGATTATTGTGTGTGTTATCGTATTATAATAGTACATATAAGTGCGAGTCGGGATTGTTATAATTTGGGTAGAATTGTTATCGAGGATATGTCAAGCATACCTAGACGTCTAACGTAGATTATTTCGGCTCTGTAGGTTCTAGTCGAAGGACTCCAGAAGTGAAATCGAACTAAGAATAACCTAGTGATCAGTCGACAAGTATAACACCCCCAGATCTGGGGTCGGGGATCCGGGTCGTCACGGTCTTTCTTTCCATAATATCACTTCACTTAATTAATAATAAATAACCTTATGCTGTGACCCCACACTAACACACACCACAACCCGTTATAGTCTCAGAGATGAAATTGAAATAAGTACAAGTCTTTGAATCCATAATTTAAAAGTTATTACAACCCAAAATGATTACTTGATAATTTACAGTTAATTGCCATTATCTGCCACAAGTTATAATTATACATAATTGATTCTCAAAAGTAGAGTGCCTGATCTACCAATAGATCTACCTCTGCAGCTATAGCAGCCACAACATCATCGGGAAGACGCGGGACGCTTCCCACGCGCTTGCGCTGGGTCTGCTGGAGTCTGGCCATCTTTCCTAACTGTTGTTGTGTGATGAAGAAATAAAGCAAGAGTGAGCCTTACAGCTCGCAAGATAATATATAGTGATAACAATAATATAAGTATCTAAATGGATACTTACTAGAATCTTTTATCATGTGTAAGATAATTACTTACTAGATATAAGTAAAAACAAGGGATGAAGTTACCAAATACTTCACTACACTTATATCATTTATAAAGCTACTTGAACTACCACTGTTCAAAGTATAATGAGCTTTTACCAGTTCATCACATAGATGAGACTACAAGACAAGATTTGAATAGATTAAACCTTTGGAATATTATTAAAGGAAATGAAGTTATGATAAACTTCATTAAGTTCTGATATGTATATATATATCCACATATACATCTTCTTTATACATTTCCTGAAAACCTCTGTCATGTAAAGTATGAACAGAGTTTGAAACATCCAATAAATTTTGGGAAAGGAAAAGAATTTTGGCATAAACCAGGTATCTCGCTGATCAGGCAAAGATACCAATAAGTAACCTTTTCTACTAGTAGATGGACGAATTCCCCACTGGTCATCACCCTGGTCTCAATAGGACCTTATGCTGGACTGCCACTCAGCCACTTATGCATTTGATGGACTCCCACTGAGCCACTTACACTATCATGGACACCCACTGAGCCCATGTTGCTTATGCCGACTCAATAGATGGACTTACTTCCCGAACGTTGGGTAAGTAATCAATTCATTTACCAAAACTGCAACCTTGTTGCGAATATAAAATACACCACAGAGCCGGATCCCTCAAGTTTTGAGCGAGTATTTAAATCCCCTTAAAAAGGAAGATCTTAAATATAAAAATGAGTTTTGGGATCCGCTCTAACTTTTAAAAATCATTTTGAAGACTCGAAAACACTTTAAAGAGTGTTTGGAGTAAAGCTGATTTAATGAAGTAAATCAGTCCCCAGTATATTTAGAAAATGTCTGAATATTATTATTTAAATAATATTCCCATAAAGAATAATCTTTATAAAAATAATTGAAGTAGAAGTATTAAAACTTATACTTGAAATGGATATTAAATAACCAAAGATATACTTATATGAAAGTACTATCTTTATTTGAATAATCGAAAATAAGTTTGATTATTGACACCTTATTCTTTAATAAGATAAAGAATATATTGCAGTAATAAGCGGAGTCATAATACCTCGAATGAATATTATAAATAATATTCATAAAATACAGGAGTCATACATCCTCAAATGAATATCCAAGTAATATCCAATAATAATATAAAAGAGTCATAAGCCCTCGAATAATATTCGAAATAATATTCATTAAATAAAATAAATGAGTCATAAGCCCTCGAATGAATATTCGTAATAATATTCATTAAATAAAATAAAGTTATCGAATAAACCTTATTCGATTAATAGTTTTAAAAACTATATCAATATATATATATATAAATATATATTATACTCGGGAGCCTCGCCTCCCGGTTTTAGAAAAAGTTCACCTTTTGATCCCCTATACTAAGGGTATACGCAAATACCGCTTATCTCTAGCATAGGTATTATGCAACGAATAAGCATTTGAACCAACAGATATATAATTCAAGATTACGAAACAGGCATGCATATATACCATATCACATGCTACAATATATCGCAAGAATTTGCTAATAACAAATATGCATTTAACGCAAGATCATGCATATACACAAATACATCACAACAACAGTATAACGGATAGAAAACTTGCCTGAGCGACTTGGGGTGATAAAAGGCTCGGGACGAGTTTGGTAACCTATAAACAACAAGTAAGTTGGAATTAAACCAAAGTCACTTGTAAATCTATACTTTAACTAACTTAGACTCTAACGCTTGTTTTGCGCTTACTGAATCTCTTAAGTCACTCGGGTACCCTCAGCTCCACCATTTTTAATAATTTAATACTTTAACTGCCTAACACACTTACCAAAAATGTTTCATACATTAATTAACCCTTTTTGGTCTTTAACCTATGTTTCAAAGTAAGGCGAGGGGAAAAGTTTCGTTCGCGAAACGCCGTTACTTGAAACGGTCGTTTCTCCTAAACCGTGCATCGGAATCGAACGAACTACATATTAAAACGAAGCTCGTAACACGAACTATCTAAACATGGCAATGGTCAAAATCTAGCAGGGGGTTCTCGGGTCCTAATGTTATGCACAAAAACAGTCTAAAGAAAATCGGACGTTACGACGGCTATGTTTACGCGATTTCCCAATTTAAAACCATTCAAAACCAACCCAATTCAACCTTAATCCAACATACAACCAACATCCATCCTTATCACATCATAACAACCCCAACCAATTCAATTTTAACATTCATACTTATGCCTAAGCTTGAATTTAACTATACTACATTCTTTTAACCAAAACAACAAGATTTACCAATCCGATTCAATACCATTTCAATCCCAAACTCTAAATCACAAACATCAAGCTACAATATCACCCTACTAATCAAAATCATCTTATAATACATAGGAATCTAGGGTTTGGAGATGATATACCTTCCTTGAAGTGGTGGGAGGAGCTAGGAAGCCTTAAGAAGCTTTGAGAAGTCTTAGGAATGCTTGGATCTTCAAGGAAATCAAGAAAAATTTCAAGTTAAAAACTTGAAAACACTATTCCTTGTCTTCTTCTTTGATTAAATGAAGAAGATTGAGAAGGAATTGATGGCTTAAACTCATGATATAGCCCTAACTAAGCATAAAGATGATTAGGGAATTAACTCACCAATTTAGGAAGCTTGGATCTTGAGTTTTGAATTTCTTGCCCTTTAAAATGATAAAAAACCGAGAGCAAAAGATGAACAATGCCTTGGTTTCTTTTTGATTTTGATGAAGAATGAATTTGCTTGGCTTGGTTGATTTGTTTTTGTGTTTGATTTAGTTAATTACCTAGTTGCCCTTGATTTTGTGTGGTTAAAAAGCCACCACATCTCCTTCCTTCCCATGTCCTACCCATGTCATGTGGTGATGTCATCTTTCCCTCCTTGTCCTCTTCTCATTGGTTGGGTGACATCACTCTCTCTAATCCCTTTGATTAAATTCCTAATTGTTTGCCTAATGACCGCTGATCTGTTATACAGTTCGCTTAACTTTCGTTTTCGTTTATCGTTTGAAGGATCATACCAGGGATCTTATTACTTAGGTTCCCTTAACCTTTCTCAATACATTATTTTCCTTTTTATGATCCTCTATTATAATCCTTTAATTTAAATCCTTTTTATCCTGCTACCTTATACTCAATTATTTCCGTATCTGGTGGATTTCCGGGAAAAACCAAAGTGTTCGGAATTGGATTCTGGCGATCTTTACATACACTCATATACCATATAGAGTACTAATAAAATCTCAGAATATCCATAATAGAACCCCTACATAGTGTGGCATGAAAAGTTTTCTCATTCAGCTAAAACACTATTCACAAGGGTTACAAAAAGTTGAAAATTTTGGGGGTTATTACAGTCTCCCCTCCTTAAAAGGATTCCGTCCCGAAATCAAACAGAAAGCAAATGGGGGTACTTTTCAAGCATTGTGCTCTCTAGTTCCCAAGTTGATTCTTCCACATTATGATTATGCTATAGTACTCTGACTAGCTTGATCACTTTGTTCCGAAGCACCTGCTCCTTCTTATCTATAATCCTTACTGGCTTCTCCACGTAAGTTAGATCTGGCTGCATATCCACCTGCTCGTACTCCACTATGTGTCTGACATCCTGATGATACTTCCTTAGCATTGACACATGGAACACATTATGAACTTGTTGCAAGTTAGGGGGTAAGGCTAGCTCGTAAGCTAACTTTCCAATCCGTCTTAATATCTCAAAAGGTCCAATGTATCTTGGGCTTAGTTTTCCTTTCCTTCCGAACCTCATTAATCCCTTCCAAGGGGATACCTTTAGCAGTACTAAGTCCCCTACTTCATATTCCTTGTCCTTTCGGGCTAGGTCTGCATATTTCTTCTGTCTGTCTTGGGCTGCTACAAGCCGTCCTCTGATAAGATCCACTATGTCTTTGGTCCTTTGGACCACTTCGGGTCCGAGCATCTTCCGCTGTCCTACTTCATCCCAGTATAAGGGAGATCGACACCTTCTTCCGTACAGGGCCTCATAAGGCGGCATTCCGATGCTAGCATGAAAGCTATTGTTATAAGAAAACTCGATCAACGGCAAGTGATCATCCCAACTCCCTTTAAAGTCTATTGCACAGACTCTCAACATATCCTCTAGTGTCTGGATGGTCCTTTCACTCTGCCCATCCGTCTGGGGATGGTACGCGGTACTCATATTTAACTTGGTCCCCGCACATTCCTGAAAGCTCCTCCAAAATCTGGAGTTGAACCTGGGGTCTCGGTCTGAGACAATGGACGCTGGGACTCCATGTCGCGTCACTATTTCCTTAAGGTAAATGTCCATCAGTCTATCGACTGTGTATCTCTCATTGATAGGAATGAAATGAGCTGACTTTGTCAGTCGGTCTATAATTACCCAAATGGCGTCGTGATTGGCCTTCGTCCTTGGTAAGCCTACAATAAAATCCATCGCTATCTGTTCCCATTTCCATTCGGGAATCTCCAGGGGTCGTAAGAGTCCACTGGGTCTCTGGTGCTCTGCCTTTACCCTTTGGCATGTCAAACATTTGTTTACCCATTCTGCTACGTCCCTCTTCATGTTGGGCCACCAGTAATATTCCTTCAAATCCCTATACATCTTGGTACTTCCCGGGTGAATGGAATACCTTGGACTATGGCTTTCATCCAATATCTCATCTTTAAGCTCTTGAACATTCGGAACCCAAATCCGGTAGGAGTACCTCATTATCCCTTTATCATCTTTCTCAGTATGGATCTCCTCTCCAGTCATTGACTCTCTACCTTCATTCATTATTTTCTCCTGGCACAATCTGATCTTTTCCAATAACTCTGGCTGCATTGAGATCTCAAAAAGCTTTTCAGTTCCGGTTCCGGTTACCTTTACTTCTATTTCCATTCTCTCAAAATCTCTTATCAATTCTTCCGAAGTCGTTATCATTCTGAGTCTTTCCTTTCTACTAAGGGCATCAGCCACCACATTGGCTTTCCCTGGATGATAAAGAATCTCACAATCATAGTCCTTGATTAGTTCTAACCATCTCCTCTGGCGCATGTTGAGCTCTTTCTGCGTAAATATGTACTTGAGGCTCTTATGGTCTGTGAAAATCTCGTACTTCTCTCCATACAAGTAGTGCCTCCAAATTTTTAAGGCAAATACTATTGCCGCGAGCTCAAGGTCATGAGTAGGATATCTAACCTCGTATTCCTTCAATTGTCTCGACGCATACGCAATCACTTTACCGTGCTGCATAAGCACACATCCTAATCCTTTGTGCGACGCATCACTATATATCACAAAATCTCCTTTTCCGTCCGGCAATGCCAATACCGGAGCCGTTATCAACCTTTTCTTTAATTCCTGAAAACTGTTCTCGCATTTCTCCGTCCATTCAAACTTCTCTGTCTTACGAGTAAGTCGTGTCAAAGGGGCTGCGATCTTCGCAAAGTCCTGTACAAATCTACGATAGTAGCCGGCCAATCCTATAAAACTCCTTACCTCTGTGGGTGTGGTTGGCCTTTCCCAATTTGAGACCGCCTCTATCTTGGAGGGGTCGACCAATACTCCTTCTTTATTGATCACATGTCCTAAAAACTGTACTTCATTCCGCCAGAATTTACACTTCGAGAATTTGGCATATAACTGCTCCTCTCTGAGTATTCCTAGAGTTATCCTCAATTGCTCTGCATGTTCTGCCTCAGTTCTTGAGTAGATCAAAATATCATCAATAAAAACTATCACACATTTGTCCAAGTACTTCTTAAATACTCTATTCATTAAATCCATGAAAGCCGCCGGGGCGTTGGTTAATCCAAAGGACATTACCAAGAACTCATAATGCCCATACCTGGTATGGAACGCTGTCTTGGAAATATCTTCGGGTTTAATCTTTAGTTGGTGATATCCAGTTCTCAGGTCGATCTTGGAAAAATAAACAGCATCATTTAGCTGGTCGAACAGATCATCTATTCTAGGTAATGGGTACCTGTTCTTTATGGTTAGCTTGTTCAACTCTCGATAGTCTATGCACAGCCTCATGCTCCCATCTTTCTTCTTAACAAATAAAACTGGTGCTCCCCATGGAGACACACTGGGTCTTATCATACCCTTATCCAAGAGTTCCTGCAATTGGATAGCTAATTCCTTCATTTCTAACGGGGCTAACCGGTAAGGTGCCTTTGAAACTGGCGCCGTCCCCGGGGCCAACTCAATAGCAAATTCAATCACTCTATCGGGTGGTAATCCCGGAAGGTCTTGTGGGAATACATCTTCAAATTCGTTGACTACTGGAATATCTTGTAAGTTGGGCACCTCCTTCTGCGTGTCCACCACATAGGCTAGGTAGGCCTCATTTCCTTTTCGTAGCATCCTTCTGGCCTGGGCCATAGTAAAAAATTTCTGCGTCAGCCTCTTTCCTCTAAATATAACTTATTTCTTCCCTGGGATATTTAGCTTAACTTTCTTCCCTTTACAGTCTATCTGAGCATCATTGCTAGATAGCCAGTCCATTCCCAAAATTACATCAAACTCCCCTAATTTAAAAGGAATCAGATCAACACTAAAAGATTGCTCCCCTATGCCTATCTCACAGGCGGGGTGAATCTGGTTAACAGGAATAATTTCATGATTGGCTATTTCTACTTGCAAGGGTTCTATCAAGGGTTCAGCCTTAAGTCTTAACTTACACGCAAAGTCCTTTGATATAAAAGATTTAGTTGCTCCCGAATCAAATAAAACATTTGCACTGACTGAATTTAGAGAAAGGGTACCTGCTATCACATCTGAATCTTTCATAGCATCCTGGACTGTCATGTTGAAAGTCCTCGCAGTAGGTGGCTTATTAGAAGCAGCCCTGCTTGCTCCCGAAGCTGCTGGTTTGTTCATTGGGCATTCCCTCTTCCAATGACCTGGGCGTCCACACTGATGACAAGTGGTGGTTGGAATGATGGCAGGGGTTGATGATGGGCACTTAGTTGAATAGTGGCCTTCCCGACCGCACTTAAAGCAGGTTACTGGCTTTCCTTTACACTCCCCAGTGTGATTCCTTCCACATATGTTACAGGCTGGCAATGGGGGTCGAGACTGGTTGGAATAGGACATTCTTGATTTCTGGCCGCCCTGGCTCACACTCACACTCATTGGCCGCTTAAACCCAGTGTTCCTTCCTGGTAGGGACACTGCTCCTCGATTAAATCTAGTTGGGAAGCTCCTTCCTGCGGAACCTCCACCCATGCTCATACTTTTCCTCTTTATTCCTTTCTTCTCTCTTTCCTTCTGCATCTGTTCACTTCCGACTTCTACAATCGTTGCCTTTTGCACCAGAGTGGCATAGTCCGTAAGCTCAAGGATTGCCACCCTATTCTGAATCCACGGTTTCAGTCCCTGCTGAAACTTCCTAGCTTTCTTTTCCTCGATGCTCACAAACTCCGGCACAAACCTTGATAACTCAGTAAATTTCGCTTCGTACTCTGCTACAGACAAGTTATTCTGCTTTAGCTCCAAGAACTTGAGCTCCATCTGGTTTTCCATAAACCTCGGGAAATACTTTCCCAGAAACAACTGACTAAATCTCTCACAGGTTATAATAGCATCTGTCTCCATGTTTTTCTTGGCCTCCCACTAGTAGTTAGCTTCTCCTTTCAGAAGGTAGGTAGCAAATACAGTCTTCTGTGCCTCATCGGTACTCAAAATCTCAAAGGATTTCTCCATTTCCTTTAACCATGCCCTTGCCTCAACTGGGTCGGCTGATCCGTGGAACTCAGGGGGCTTAAGGGACTTAAAATCCCTGAAAGAGTTTGCCACAGTATTGTTATTTCCTTGAGGGGGTGGGTTGGGTTGACGTTCCAAATTCTGCCTTAGGAGTTGCATGAACTGGCCCATGGGATCCATGCCTGGGTTTGGTACTGGTTGCTCAACCTCGGTTTCTCCTTCTTCAGCCTCTATCTCAAATCCCTCAACATCATATGTTTCCTCTTCCTCTTCATACAGGGAGTCATCCTGTTCCACATAATCCTCATCTTTCTCTTCACTGTGTTCCTGGTTCCTATCATCCTGGTTATGGCTTCCCTGGTCCTCAGATCCAGGGTTCGCCCTAGTTCCAATCTTTCTTGGCGGCATGATTCTGATAATAAAAAAAGATTATTGGGAAATTCAACGTTAGGTCACAATCATATACAACATTGTGCCTTGCACAGCTTCATAATGGGGAGAACGTATATCGCAATTCTATTATTTTAAGAAAGTTCTAATACGAAGTGCAGTAATAATAATGATAAAAACAGTGATCCCGTCACTAATGAACTGAACCGAAGGAAACAAATATATACATAATGCGAGAAATACATAGTTTGATCTGGTCAAAAGTAAAACAGTGCTACAGTCATCTGTCCCAAAAGTGATACACAAGAGTCTATCTGTCTAGTCAGAAAAAGGGATGCTATATATCCCGGAAAATTGGCTCTTACTAAGGCCTCAGCTAACTAGACAACTAGACTATTCCATCGTCAATCCTGAATCATACACCGGAGCGGGTCAGCTCCCATACCCTTTCCATCGCACGACGGAAGATATAGTCGGCCTGCCGCCTGGAGATCCTACCATGCATGTCCCCCTGGAGCGATCTGAGCCTCGCTCGGGATGTGAGCTCTATCCCCGTAAGCTCCCTCCTCAAGGATCGGGGTATAGAAGCCCTAGTCTCATAAGCTCGGGTACGCCTACCCGCCCTCTCTGCATCCAACTCCCTCCTGGCCTCATCCAGTCGGCCCTCGGCAACAGCCACTCGGGTCCTCAGAACATCCTGAACATATCCATGAGCTAACGAAGACTGCCTGTGGGCAGGGTCAAGAGGTGGTGAATCCGGAGCCGCTGAGGGTGCCTCTTCGGTCTACCTAGGCTCGGAAGTATGGGTCTCTGAGCTGTCATCATCGGGAATCCAGGATAGTGGTGGAGGGGTAGGGGCTCTGACCACCAGAAGTGTGGGTAATGGGGTACCAGCATACACTACCATAGGTCCAACACGCTCCTCAGCTACTAAGACCTCATCCGGGTCCTCCTCATCTGGAATAGCAATAACCTCTGTCTCTGACTCCTCTGAGGGGTCCTCCTCATCTGAAATAGCAATGACCTCCATCTCTGACTCCTCTGAGGGGTCCTCCTCATCCTCCTCCATCTCAGGCTCCTCCTGATCCTCAACATCTAGCAGTGCCTCATCATGCTCACGCTCGAACATCTCAGGGTCCTCTATCTCAGGCGCCTACATATTAAACGAGCTAAGTTACTATCATGATACTTATAAGGGTTCCCGTAAGGGTTTTAACTGTCAGCACTACTTTAAGTAGTCTGACCATGAACTTGGCAAGAGTTCTTATTATCTTTGTGAGTTTATTATTATATCGTCGCATCATCTCTGAGGTTTATAACGCTTAGCTCTGATACCATTTCTGTAACACCCCCAGATCCGGGGTCGGGGATCCGGGTCGTCACGGTCTTTCTTTCCATAATATCACTTCACTTAATTAATAATAAATAACCTTATGCTGTGACCCCACACTAACACACACCACAACCCGTTATAGTCTCAGAGATGAAATTGAAATAAGTACAAGTCTTTGAATCCACAATTTCAAAGTTATTACAACCCAAAATGATTACTTGATAATTTACAGTTAATTGCCATTATCTGCCATAAGTTATAATTATACATAATTGATTCTCAAAAGTAGAGTGCCTGATCTACCAATAGATCTACCTCTGCAGCTTTAGCAGCCACAACATCATCGGGAAGACGCGGGACGCTTCCCACGCGCTTGCGCTGGGTCTGCTGGAGTCTGACCATCTTTTCTAACTGTTGTTGTGTGATGAAGAAATAAAGCAAGAGTGAGCCTTACAGCTCGCAAGATAATATATAGTGATAACAATAATATAAGTATCTAAATGGATACTTACTAGAATCTTTTATCATGTGTAAGATAATTACTTACTAGATATAAGTAAAAACAAGGGATGAAGTTACAAAATACTTCACTACACTTATATCATTTATAAAGCTACTTGAACTACCATTGTTCAAAGTATAATGAGCTTTTACCAGTTCATCACATAGATGAGACTACAAGACAAGATTTGAATAGATTAAACCTTTGAAATATTATTAAAGGAAATGAAGTTATGATAAACTTCATTAAGTTCTGATATGTATATATATATCCACATATACATCTTCTTTATACATTTCCTGAAAACCTCTGTCATGTAAAGTATGAACAGAGTTTGAAACATCCAATAAATTTTGGGAAAGGAAAATTTTTTTGGCATAAACCAGGTATCTCGCTGATCAGGCAAAGATACCAATAAGTAACCTTTTCTACTAGTAGATGGACGAATTCCCCACTGGTCATCACCCTGGTCTCAATAGGACCTTATGCTGGACTGCCACTCAGCCACTTATGCATTTGATGGACTCCCACTGAGCCACTTACACTATCATGGACGCCCACTGAGCCCATGTTGCTTATGCCGACTCAATAGATGGACTTACTTCCCGAACGTTGGGTAAGTAATCAATTCATTTACCAAAACTGCAACCTTGTTGCGAATATAAAATACACCACAGAGCCGGATCCCTCAGGTTTTGAGCGAGTATTTAAATCCCCTTAAAAAGGAAGATCTTAAATATAAAAATGAGTTTTGGGATCCGCTCTAACTTTTAAAAATCATTTTGAAGACTCGAAAATACTTTAAAGAGTGTTTGGAGTAAAGCTGATTTAATGAAGTAAATCAGTCCCCAGTATATTTAGAAAATATCTGAATATTATTATTTAAATAATATTCCCATAAAGAATAATCTTTATAAAAATAATTGAAGTAGAAGTATTAAAACTTATACTTTAAATGGATATTAAATAACCAAAGATATACTTATATGAAAGTACTATCTTTATTTGAATAATCGAAAATAAGTTTGATTATTGACACCTTATTCTTTAATAAGATAAAGAATATATTGCAGTAATAAGCGGAGTCATAATACCTCGAATGAATATTATAAATAATATTCATAAAATACAGAAGTCATACATCCTCAAATGAATATCCAAGTAATATCCAATAATAATATAAAAGAGTCATAAGTCCTCGAATAATATTCGAAATAATATTCATTAAATAAAATAAAGGAGTCATAAGCCCTCGAATGAATATTCGTAATAATATTCATTAAATAAAATAAAGTTATCGAATAAACCTTATTCGATTAATAGTTTTAAAAACTATATCAATATATATATATAAATATATATTATACTCGGGAGCCTCGCCTCCCGGTTTTAGAAAAAGTTCACCTTTTGATCCCCTATACTAAGGGTATACGCAAATACCGCTTATCTCTAGCATAGCTATTATGCAACGAATAAGCATTTGAACCAACAGATATATAATTCAAGAATACGAAACAGGCATGCATATATACCATATCACATGCTACAATATATCGCAAGAATTTGCTAATAACAAATATGCATTTAACGCAAGATCATGCATATACACAAATACATCACAACAACAGTTAGGAAAGATGGCCAGACTCCAGCAGACCCAGCGCAAGCGCGTGGGAAGCGTCCCGCGTCTTCTCGATGATGTTGTGGCTGCTATAGCTGCAGAGGTAGATCTATTGGTAGATCAGGCACTCTACTTTTGAGAATCAATTATGTATAATTATAACTTGTGGCAGATAATGGCAATTAACTGTAAATTATCAAGTAATCATTTTGGGTTGTAATAACTTTTAAATTGTGGATTCAAAGACCGTGACGACCCGGATCCCCGACCCCGGATCTGGGGGTGTTACAACAAGCATAGCGAGGTTCCAAGCGAAAGACCCGAACGTTGAAGTCGGATCCAGGATAGTCTGATAGTAAGGTGATAAAACCGAGTGTCCAAGTTAGTTCAAGGTTAATCAGAGATAGTCGTAAAACTCTACAAGGCAAGTACCCCTGACCATTCTTTTATGGTTCAGTACGTATGAATAACTAAATATTTTACTTTCGTAATGGAACAGAAATGTTTTAAGTTACGTATCCCCTGTGTTTGAAAATGTTGTTAAATATGTGTTTTTGGGGAAAAGTAACTTCTGAAAACACCTATCTCTAAAGTGTGATTTAAAATGGAAAAGAGGTTTTAAATAGTGTGCTGTGACAGAATTAATTTTAACAAGAGATAGGTAAAAGTGATTTTGAAACTGGATAAAACGAATCAGATATTGGATAACGTTGCATAAGTGGCTAATTCGGTTGCGCGCATTACATAACCGATTAGTCCAGCATAGATAATCAGAGACCTAGCTAGTCTCTTCGGATCCGTTGATTTTGTGTGAAAGCCCGATCAGCTTTCCTAGACATTTTGTGTGATAGCCCGACCAACTATCCTAGATAATTTGTGTGGAGGCCTGATCAGCCGTCCCTAGATAACATCCAATACATATCTGATTGTGATTTTGTGATTCCAGTATTGGAACCAATGGTTTTGGGTCCCCGTAACGGGACAGATAGTTTTATGGTTCCTGTAAGGGAACGGAAGGTTATAAATGAAAATAGCATGCTAAAATTTAACTATGGTTATATGCACAGCACACGACTATTGATTTTGTTTTACAGAGCATGCAAGTTTTGATATCCAGTTTATACCTGTTTTACATGTTTCTGGCAAGTTATGAATTATGTTCCTATGATTGTTGTATTTTAAGTCATTTTTACTTATTATTCATATAGTGGTACTGCTGAGCAATTGATTGCTCACCCTTGCAGAATGTTTTATATAGGTATTGCAGATGCTTAGGATATTCTTACGTGGTAGTCGGGGCAGAGTTCTAGTTCCCGTCGTGTCAGACTCCTCTGAGATGGTTGTGTTGGACCAAGGGTGGTCTGTTGAGTTGCTTTGTTAAGTTAGCTGAGTCGAGATGTTTGTTGTAAGTTGGTTTGTGTTAGTTGTAACCTAAATCTTACTTAAGCCTGGAAAAGGTCTTGGTAAAAGGGGTCGTAGATATGTATTATTAATGATTTGGATTGAATCCTGATGGTTATTATTATTATTGATGACGTCAACTCCTGACCCCGGGGTTGAGGCCGTCACAGTTGGTATCAGAGCTACAAGTTTCAGTCCCTAATTTAGGTTATGGGTAGAGTCAAAAGAGTGAAGGAAGGTTCGTAGATAGATGTGAGTCAGCATCTCAATCAGAGGACTGAGTCTATGAGTTTAGTCAAGGGTTTCGGAAGCGTAACCCTGACGTTTATTGAGGATTGACTGGAACTGCCCTAACCTAGATTATGTTTCCTTCGTATATGTATTATTAGTAATGTCCGATAGAGATTTCTAGTTGTCCTCTCGAGAAAATGAGTCGGATTACGGGAATTCAACATTAAGCGGGCCCTTGTTGTGTCAGTTGAGAAGACGCCAACGTTATTTCCAAATATTACCTCTTCTATGTCAAGGGATGTTATTGAACCGATTGTGTGACCTCGGTGAGTTCGGATAGTATGATAATAGTCATTGGCTACTATGACGTCCAAGTTTCATAGTGAATGTGGATCAGAACGGGAGGTGGTATTTTTGAACTCTTCTATTTCTTCCTTGAAATGTATGTTGTCTCCAGAGTAACTGTTTCTTATTACATAAGTTGCTTATCTTTCCGGTGAGGAAGTTGTGAAACCCAGAGTAAGCTACTCAGGGTTCTGTTAATCTCATTACCAATCAGATTCTTTCTTTTCTACTTGTGAATTTCTTATCTGAACATTGTTTCTTTCCTCGGTGACTTTTTTGGGTGATTGGGGCAAATAATGCATAAGAATTGACCATTTGTCTATGTGACAAAAGGGTCTGGTGGGATGCCACCGAATTATGTGTTGTGACTGTATGGTACTAAGACTGGCCATCTTATGTACTTGTATGATTGCTCTCAGTCATACCTATGTTTCTTCTTTTATCCTCTATGCATCATTGATTCTTTGACTTTGAAATTTCATTTGAAGTCCTGAGGCAGTAGATTGTCAATAGCTTTTCTGATTAGACAGTCCTGGTTATCGAAAGTAGTTAAGAGTTGATTTTTGGAGGAATAGAAGTTTTACATCAAGTTGTTACTTCTGAAACGAAAGTGGTAGAGAAGATTCATGATTCGATATTAAAGGTTGCAGTTTTAAAGAAGCAAACTCCGTGCAAGATTGGTCAATTATAAGAGATAAGAAGTCACTTTGGGAAGAATGGTTGATTGAACCTTAGGCTAGTGCGTTAGCCAAGTCTATGATTCTTAAGATTAATTTGACTTACCAGTTTACCCTTTTTGGGTCTAGCTTTGCGGTACATGGAATTTGTTAATGTTGTACTTTAATGGTGCTAAAAGGTTGCTTGGTTGTTGTTATATAGAGAAAGCATACCATACTATTTAGTACCTCTATATTCCAGTTTTCTGCGCTGTTGTTGATTCTGCCACTGTTATCATTGCTATTGTTGCTAGTGTTGCTGATCTAGATATCTTTTATAAATGGAACCTAAGAATAGGAACATGGGTACTTTAATTGGGCAGTATTTTCCTGATGCAGGTGCACCGTTTGAACGGTGATATTTTGTTATACATTCTCATTATGTTTTGAATAAATTCCCTGCCATATCTCAGGAAAATGCCACCCAAGAAAGCTATCCAGTCTAAAGAAAATAGTAGCAGTTTGGCGGAGGTTCCAGTTATAAATGAAATTTTAGACTTGTTGCGCCAGCAACAGCAACAACAGTTGCAGTTAATCCAACAGATTCAGCAACAACAACATCAACAAGGAGAGCTAAACCAAACTACTAAATTTAAATCCTTTCAGTCTGTTAAGCCCCCAGAGTTCAAAGGCGGAGTGGATCCTGTTGTTGCTAGAAATTGGCTGAAGGAAATGGAGAAGGCATTTACCCTCACGCAAGTAAGTGATGATCTTAAGACCGATTATGCGAGTTACTTTCTTAAGAATGAAGCAAATTATTGGTGGGAATCCACTCGAGTGTTGGAAGGAGAAGGCCCTGTTTCTTGGGCAAGATTTACACAATTATTCTTGGAAAAGTATTTTCCCGATGGTTTAAGTAATCAGTTGGAAGTCGAGTTTCTAGAGATGAAACAAGGTGAGAGAAGTGTGTTGGAATATGAGGCCAAGTTTACAGAATTGACCCGATTAGTTCCTGAGTATGTAAGTACAGAAATTCAGAAAGCAATGAGGTTTCAACAAGGGTTGAAGCCTGAGATTCGTAGAGGAGTTGTGAGATTGCAACTCAAGACATACTCCTCTATGGTTCAGGCCACCCTGGTAATGGAAGAAAGTGATAAGAAACGGAAGTTGGAAGGTGTTAAGGACAAGGTAGACCAAAGAGAATCCAGTCAGGAATTTGAGAATTGGTTTGGCCGAAATAGGAGTAAAGGATTCCGGAGACAGAGTTTATTTCAAGCTAGGACTAGTGCTATTTCAATTGCTTCCACCCCAGCTCAATCAGTCAAGTTAGCAGTGGATTGTAAGTCCTGTGACAGGAGATACAGTGGTTCATGCAAAAAGAATGTGCAATGTTTTAAGTGTGGATATAAGGGTTATTATGCCTCGGAATGTAATCCAGAAAACCCAGGAGTTACGTGTTATAATTGTGGAAAAGTTGGGCATATTGTAAAGAGTTGTAGAATGGTTACTCAAGATACTATATCCCAAGGGCCAACATCTAGCACAGCTAGAGGCAGAACTTTTAAAAGGACCAAGAGATCGAGCATTTAGAAGTTGGACGTAGTTACACTTGATCTGACACCCTCCGAGCTAGAGGAGTTTGATGTGATTTTAGGATTGAGTTGATTGTCCGGTATTATGGCAAGGAGTGCTTTTATAAGAAGTGAAGTGTGAAGTGTACAGAAGCCAATAGTAAGGTAAGTTCTGGATGCAGAAGCGATATAAGAAATTATTCCAATCATGCGAGAAAAGAAGTAATAAGCTAAGGACATAAGGTAGATCCACCATTTGTAAAGATACAAAAAAGAGAATACTTAAGCTGGAGGAATTTTGGGTAATAAATAAATGCCCGGGAATCTATGGAGGTCAGTGGAATGAAATAATTAGTTTGATAATGGTAAAAGTTATTAGAAATGGAAGTGAGTATACCAGATATAGTTTTCTGGGGTGCACCAGTGATGTTGCTAGGAAAGAGGAATGAAATTATGAGATTGTGTATAGATTATCAGGAGTCTAACAAAATGACGAATAAGAATAAGTAACCCCTAGTAAGAATTAATTGCTTATGTAACCTAATTTAAGGAATGTGTGATTTCTACGGGGTTGACTTAAGCTACAGCCTGAGGACATGTCAAAGATTGCGATTAGGATGAGTTATGAGCATTGCAAGTTCTGGTGATATTATGTGGAGTAATAAGTGCATCGGTTGTCTATCAGGAATTAAGAACATGGTGTATAAGGAGTACTTGGATAAGCAAATTGTATTTATTGATAACATCCTCAACTATCTAAGGATCAAGAAAGTCTGTGTAAAACGTCCAAGGATTTCCCTATGAAGATTAGAAGGGAAGCAATTATACGCTAAGTTTAAATTATGAATTTTGGTTGAAGATCAAAAGATTTTGAGTATTTCACTAACAAACCATCTAAGCAAAGCCAGTGTAGTAGTTTATGTCTCGTGCAGAAAAAAAAATGATTAAATGTGGTTAAGATGCTAAGGAAATTGTAACTGAGTTGAAAACTGTGGGAGTTGAAAATGAGTATCTGAAGGTGATAGAAGAGAGTATATGAGATTATTTTCTAGCCCTACTGATGGAAAGGAATAGGAGGTGTTCGAATATTTGGAACTAAGTTGAAGATTAAGTACCTGCCTATTATCCTTAGCTAAAGGGTCAAAGTGAAAGGTGGTTCTAGAAAATATAATATATATGAAGAATATATATGATGGGTTTAAAGAGGAAACTGCGATAATCACCTACCATGGATTGAGTTTTCTATGATAATAGTTACCCTATTAGTAAGAGGATGCTACCTTGCGAAGTGTTGTGCGGACATAAGTGTAAGTCCTCCCTCTATTGAGAGAGTGGGAGTAGAGATATTGTTAAATCCTGAATTAAGTCAGTACATCAAGAGTGTGGTGGTGTTGACTCGGAAAAGAGTTGGAACAGCTTGGAATAGACAATGAGAGAAAGCGGATTTGTATCGAAAGAATATGAATATATAGACTTAGGATCGTGGTACAGGCAAGAGTTTCACCTTGAAAGAGATTGGTTAAGTTTAAATAGGAGGGACAAGTAGAGTCCTAAATGTATGAACCGTTAGAGATATATATAAACGTAAGTAAAGTTGCCCATGAGTGATGGCCGCTACATCTGCAGTATGTGTATATACTGTGTTATGCATATTAATATTAAGGTGATAAGTAGCTGATTTAAACAAGTTGTCAATTGGGAGCCAATGGGCTCCTATCCAAAGTTGTTCTGCGTAAAATAATTGATTCAAATCCTAGATCGTTGAGAGAGTCCTTAATAATGAATTTATGTCTATAGTAAGTATGCCTTGAATAATTCCTTGAGTCGAAGAGTTTACCTGGAAGTTAGAGTCGAGATTGCTTGACAAATATCCTCACTTATTTAGTTAAGTCAGATTATGAGGACAGAATCTTTTAAGAGGGAAAGGGTGGTTGGTGGTAACGACTCGCATATTTATATTTAATTAAAGTGTATTATGGAATTATAAAGGAATATATATGTGTATAACTTCTGTCAGCTAT
>NW_027421795.1:0-38972 GCF_009905375.1 Apium graveolens
CCAAATGAACGTGAATTCATTCATAAATCTATAGGGACAAATTATGAAAATATATCCAGAAAATGGGGCGCCTCAATGTCTCTCTCCGTACCTCATGTACTACCCCTACGAGGATTATTCGGAAACCGAGTTCCATTCGTTCACTCCGATTCACGTCTGGACGACCCCAAATGAACGCGAATGCAATTTATAAATGCATAGGATACATAATTATTAAAAGAGATCCAAAAAACGGGCCGCCTCATTTTCCCTCTGCCGTACCTCGTGTACTAACCCCCCTACGAGGATTAGTCGGAAATCGAGTTACAGTCGTTTCCGCTCCGATTCACTTCCGGACGACCCCAATGAACGCAAATGCAATTTCCATAAATCCATAGGGACAAATTATGAAAAGATATCCAAAAAAAACAGGCCACGCTCAATTTTCTCGTCCGACCTCGTTGTACTACCTATCCTGCAAGGATTATTCGGAAACCGAGTCCATTCGTTTCACTCCGATTCACTTCCGACGACCCCGATATGAACGCGAATGCAATTTCATAAATCCATAGGGACAAATTATTAAAAGATATCCAAAAAACGGGCCGCCTCAATTTTCTCTCCGTACCTCGTGTACTACCTCCTACGAGGATTATTCGAAACCGAGTTCCATTCGTTTCAGCTCTGATTCACTTCCGGACGACCCCAAATGAACGCGAATGCAATTTCATAAATCCATAGGGACAAATTATGAAAAGATATCCAAAAAATGGGCCGCCTCAATTTCTCTCTCCGTACCTCGTGTACTACCCCCTACGAGGATTATTCGGAAACCGAGTTCCATTCGTTTCAGCTCCGATTCACTTCCGGACGACCCCAAATGAACGCGAATGCAATTTCATAAATCCATAGGGACAAATTATTAAAAGATATCCAAAAAAACGGGCCGCCTCAATTTTCTCTCCGTACCTCGTGTACTACCCCTACGAGGATTATTCGAAACCGAGTTCCATTCGTTTCAGCTCTATTCACTTACGGACGACCCCAAATGAATGCGAATACAATTTCATAAATCCATAGGGACAAATTATGAAAAGATATCCAAAAAACGGGCCACCTCAATTTTCTCTCCGTACCTCGTGTACTACCCCCTACGAGGATTATTCGGAAATCGAGTTACATTCGTTTCAGCTCCGATTCACTTCCGGACGACCCCAAATGAACGCAAATGCAATTTCATAAATCCATAGGGATAAATTATGAAAAGATATCCAAAAAAACGGGTCGCCTCAATTTGTCTCCATACCTCGTGTACTACCCCCTACGAGGATTATTCGGAAACCGAGTTCCATTCGTTTCAGCTCCGATTCACTTACGGACGACCCCAAATGAACGCGAATGCAATTTCATAAATCCATAGGGACAAATTATGAAAAGATATCCAAAAAAATGGGCCGCCTCAATTCTCTCTCCGTACCTCGTGTACTACCCCTACGAGGATTATTCGGAAACCGAGTTCCATTCGTTTCAGCTCCGATTCACTTCCGGACGACCCCAAATGAACGCGAATGCAATTTCATAAATCCATAGGGACAAATTATTAAAAGATATCCAAAAAACGGGCCGCCTCAATTTTCTCTCCGTACCTCGTGTACTACCCCCTACGAGGATTATTCGGAAACCGAGTTCCATTCGTTTCAGCTCTAATTCACTTACGGACGACCCCAAATGAATGCGAATACAATTTCATAAATCCATAGGGACAAATTATGAAAAGATATCCAAAAAACGGGCCACCTCAATTTTCTCTCCGTACCTCGTGTACTACCCCCTACGAGGATTATTCGGAAATCGAGTTACATTCGTTTCAGCTCCGATTCACTTCCGGACGACCCCAAATGAACGCAAATGCAATTTCATAAATCCATAGGGATAAATTATGAAAAGATATCCAAAAAACGGGTCGCCTCAATTTTGTCTCCATACCTCGTGTACTACCCCCTACGAGGATTATTCGGAAACCGAGTTCAATTCGTTTCAGCTCCGATTCACTTACGGACGACCCCAAATGAACGTGAATGCAATTTCATAAATCCATAGGGACAAATTATGAAAAGATATCCAAAAAATGGGCCGCCTCAATTTTCTCTCCGTACCTCGTGTACTACCCCTACGAGGATTATTCGGAAACCGAGTTCCATTCGTTTCAGCTCCGATTCACTTCCGGACGACCCCAAATGAACGCGAATGCAATTTCATAAATCCATAGGGACAAATTATGAAAAGATATCCAAAAAATGGGCCGCCTCAATTTTCTCTCCGTACCTCGTGTACTACCCCCTACGAGGATTATTCGGAAATCGAGTTCCATTCGTTTCAGCTCCGATTCACTTCCGGACGACCCCAAATGAACGCGAATGCAATTTCATAAATCCATAGGGACAAATTATGAAAAGATATCCAAAAAAACGGGCAGCCTCAATTTTCTCTCCGTACCTCGTGTACTACCCCCTACGAGGATTATTCGGAAACCGAGTTCCATTCGTTTCAGCTCCGATTCACTTCCGGACGACCCCAAATGAACGCGAATGCAATTTCATAAATCCATAGGGACAAATTATGAAAAGATATCCAGAAAAATGGGCCGCCTCAATTTCTCTCCGTACCTCGTGTACTACCCCCTACGAGGATTATTCGGAAACCGAGTTCCATTCGTTTCAGCTCCGATTCACTTCCGGACGACCCCAAATGAACGCGAATGCAATTTCATAAATCCATAGGGACAAATTATTAAAAGATATCCAAAAAATGGGCCGCCTCAATTTTCTCTCCGTACCTCGTGTACTACCTCCTACGAGGATTATTCGGAAACCGAGTTCCATTCGTTTCAGCTCCGATTCACTTCCGGACGACCCCAAATGAACGCGAATGCAATTTCATAAATCCATAGGGACAAATTATGAAAAGATATCCAAAAAACGGGCCACCTCAATTTTCTCTCCGTACCTCGTGTACTACCCCCTACGAGGATTATTCGGAAACCGAGTTCCATTCGTTTCAGCTCCGATTCACTTCCGGACGACCCCAAATGAACGCGAATGCAATTTCATAAATCCATAGGGACAAATTATGAAAAGATATCCAAAAAAGGGGCCGCCTCAATTTTCTCTCCGTACCTCGTGTACTACCCCCTACGAGGATTATTCGGAAACCGAGTTCCATTCGTTTCAGCTCCGATTCACTTCCGGACGACCCCAAATGAACGCGAATGCAATTTCATAAATCCATAGGGACAAATTATGAAAAGATATCCAAAAAATGGGCCGCCTCAATTTTCTCTCCGTACCTCGTGTACTACCCCCTACGAGGATTATTCGGAAACCGAGTTCCATTCGTTTCAGCTCCGATTCACTTCCGGACGACCCCAAATGAACGCGAATGCAATTTCATAAATCCATAGGGACAAATTATGAAAAGATATCCAAAAAACTGGGCCGCCTCAATTTTCTCTCCGTACCTCGTGTACTACCCCCTACGAGGATTATTCGGAAACCGAGTTCCATTCGTTTCAGCTCCGATTCACTTCCGGACGACCCCAAATGAACGCGAATGCAATTTCATAAATCCATAGGGACAAATTATGAAAAGATATCCAAAAAATGGGCCACCTCAATTTTCTCTCCGTACCTCGTGTACTACCCCCTACGAGGATTATTCGGAAATCGAGTTACATTCGTTTCAGCTCCGATTCACTTCCGGACGACCCCAAATGAACGCGAATGCAATTTCATAAATCCATAGGGACAAATTATGAAAAGATATCCAAAAAATGGGCCGCCTCAATTTTCTCTCCGTACCTCGTGTACTACCTCCTACGAGGATTATTCGGAAACCGAGTTCCATTCGTTTCAGCTCCGATTCACTTCCGGACGACCCCAAATGAACGCGAATGCAATTTCATAAATCCATAGGGACAAATTATGAAAAGATATCCAAAAAACGGGCCACCTCAATTTTCTCTCCGTACCTCGTGTACTACCCCTACGAGGATTATTCGGAAACCGAGTTCCATTCGTTTCAGCTCCGATTCACTTCCGGACGACCCCAAATGAATGCGAATGCAATTTCATAAATCCATAGGGACAAATTATGAAAAGATATCCAAAAAACTGGGCCGCCTCAATTTTCTCTCCGTACCTCGTGTACTACCCCCTACGAGGATTATTCGGAAACCGAGTTCCATTCGTTTCAGCTCCGATTCACTTCCGGACGACCCCAAATGAACGCGAATGCAATTTCATAAATCCATAGGGACAAATTATGAAAAGATATCCAGAAAAATGGGCCGCCTCAATTTTCTCTCCGTACCTCGTGTACTACCCCCTACGAGGATTATTCGGAAACCGAGTTCCATTCGTTTCAGCTCCGATTCACTTCCGGACGACCCCAAATGAACGCGAATGCAATTTCATAAATCCATAGGGACAAATTATGAAAAGATATCCAAAAAACTGGGCCGCCTCAATTTTCTCTCCGTACCTCGTGTACTACCCCCTACGAGGATTATTCGGAAACCGAGTTCCATTCGTTTCAGCTCCGATTCACTTACGGACGACCCCAAATGAATGCGAATGCAATTTCATAAATCCATAGGGACAAATTATGAAAAGATATCCAAAAAACGGGCCGCCTCAATTTTCTCTCCGTACCTCGTGTACTACCCCCTACGAGGATTATTCGGAAATCGAGTTACATTCGTTTCAGCTCCGATTCACTTCCGGACGACCCCAAATGAACGCGAATGCAATTTCATAAATCCATAGGGATAAATTATGAAAAGATATCCAAAAAACTGGTCGCCTCAATTTTCTCTCCGTACCTCGTGTACTACCCCCTACGAGGATTATTCGGAAACCGAGTTCCATTCGTTTCAGCTCCGATTCACTTCCGGACGACCCCAAATGAACGCGAATGCAATTTCATAAATCCATAGGGACAAATTATGAAAAGATATCCAAAAAACTGGGCCGCCTCAATTTTCTCTCCGTACCTCGTGTACTACCTCCTACGAGGATTATTCGGAAACCGAGTTCCATTCGTTTCAGCTCCGATTCACTTCCGGACGACCCCAAATGAACGCGAATGCAATTTCATAAATCCATAGGGACAAATTATGAAAAGATATCCAAAAAACGGGTCGCCTCAATTTTGTCTCCATACCTCGTGTACTACCCCCTACGAGGATTATTCGGAAACCGAGTTCCATTCGTTTCAGCTCCGATTCACTTACGGACGACCCCAAATGAACGTGAATGCAATTTCATAAATCCATAGGGACAAATTATGAAAATATATCCAGAAAAATGGGGCGCCTCAATTCTCTCTCCGTACCTCGTGTACTACCCCCTACGAGGATTATTCGGAAACCGAGTTCCATTCGTTTCAGCTCCGATTCACTTCCGGACGACCCCAAATGAACGCGAATGCAATTTCATAAATCCATAGGGACAAATTATTAAAAGATATCCAAAAAACGGGCCGCCTCAATTTTCTCTCCGTACCTCGTGTACTACCCCCTACGAGGATTATTCGGAAACCGAGTTACATTCGTTTCAGCTCCGATTCACTTCCGGACGACCCCAAATGAACGCAAATGCAATTTCATAAATCCATAGGGATAAATTATGAAAAGATATCCAAAAAATGGGTCGCCTCAATTTTGTCTCCATACCTCGTGTACTACCCCCTACGAGGATTATTCGGAAACCGAGTTCCATTCGTTTCAGCTCCGATTCACTTACGGACGACCCCAAATGAACGTGAATGCAATTTCATAAATCCATAGGGACAAATTATGAAAATATATCCAGAAAAATGGGCCGCCTCAATTTCTCTCTCCGTACCTCGTGTACTACCCCCTACGAGGATTATTCGGAAACCGAGTTCCATTCGTTTCAGCTCCGATTCACTTCCGGACGACCCCAAATGAACGCGAATGCAATTTCATAAATCCATAGGGACAAATTATGAAAAGATATCCAAAAAACGGGCCACCTCAATTTTCTCTCCGTACCTCGTGTACTACCCCCTACGAGGATTATTCGGAAACCGAGTTACATTCGTTTCAGCTCCGATTCACTTCCGGACGACCCCAAATGAACGCGAATGCAATTTCATAAATCCATAGGGACAAATTATGAAAAGATATCCAAAAAACGGGTCGCCTCAATTTTCTCTCCGTACCTCGTGTACTACCCCCTACGAGGATTATTCGGAAACCGAGTTCCATTCGTTTCAGCTCCGATTCACTTACGGACGACCCCAAATGAACGTGAATGCAATTTCATAAATCCATAGGGACAAATTATGAAAAGATATCCAAAAAATGGGGCCGCCTCAATTTCTCTCCGTACCTCGTGTACTACCCCTACGAGGATTATTCGGAAACCGAGTTCCATTCGTTTCAGCTCCGATTCACTTCCGGACGACCCCAAATGAACGCGAATGCAATTTCATAAATCCATAGGGACAAATTATGAAAAGATATCCAAAAAATGGGCCGCCTCAATTTTCTCTCCGTACCTCGTGTACTACCCCCTACGAGGATTATTCGGAAACCGAGTTCCATTCGTTTCAGCTCCGATTCACTTCCGGACGACCCCAAATGAACGCGAATGCAATTTCATAAATCCATAGGGACAAATTATGAAAAGATATCCAAAAAATGGGCCCCTCAATTTTCTCTCCGTACCTCGTGTACTACCCCCTACGAGGATTATTCGGAAACCGAGTTCCATTCGTTTCAGCTCCGATTCACTTCCGGACGACCCCAAATGAACGCGAATGCAATTTCATAAATCCATAGGGACAAATTATGAAAAGATATCCAAAAAACGGGCCGCCTCAATTTTCTCTCCGTACCTCGTGTACTACCCCCTACGAGGATTATTCGGAAACCGAGTTCCATTCGTTTCAGCTCCGATTCACTTCCGGACGACCCCAAATGAACGCGAATGCAATTTCATAAATCCATAGGGACAAATTATGAAAAGATATCCAAAAAATGGGCCGCCTCAATTTTCTCTCCGTACCTCGTGTACTACCCCCTACGAGGATTATTCGGAAACCGAGTTCCATTCGTTTCAGCTCCGATTCACTTCCGGACGACCCCAAATGAACGCGAATGCAATTTCATAAATCCATAGGGACAAATTATGAAAAGATATCCAAAAAATGGGCCGCCTCAATTTTCTCTCCGTACCTCGTGTACTACCCCCTACGAGGATTATTCGGAAACCGAGTTCCATTCGTTTCAGCTCCGATTCACTTCCGGACGACCCCAAATGAACGCGAATGCAATTTCATAAATCCATAGGGACAAATTATGAAAAGATATCCAAAAAATGGGCCGCCTCAATTTTCTCTCCGTACCTCGTGTACTACCCCCTACGAGGATTATTCGGAAACCGAGTTCCATTCGTTTCAGCTCCGATTCACTTCCGGACGACCCCAAATGAACGCGAATGCAATTTCATAAATCCATAGGGACAAATTATGAAAAGATATCCAAAAAATGGGCCGCCTCAATTTTCTCTCCGTACCTCGTGTACTACCCCTACGAGGATTATTCGGAAACCGAGTTCCATTCGTTTCAGCTCCGATTCACTTCCGGACGACCCCAAATGAACGCGAATGCAATTTCATAAATCCATAGGGACAAATTATGAAAAGATATCCAAAAAATGGGCCGCCTCAATTTCTCTCCGTACCTCGTGTACTACCCCCTACGAGGATTATTCGGAAACCGAGTTCCATTCGTTTCAGCTCCGATTCACTTCCGGACGACCCCAAATGAACGCGAATGCAATTTCATAAATCCATAGGGACAAATTATGAAAAGATATCCAAAAAACGGGCCGCCTCAATTTTCTCTCCGTACCTCGTGTACTACCCCCTACGAGGATTATTCGGAAACCGAGTTCCATTCGTTTCAGCTCCGATTCACTTACGGACGACCCCAAATGAACGCGAATGCAATTTCATAAATCCATAGGGACAAATTATGAAAAGATATCCAAAAAATGGGGCCGCCTCAATTTTCTCTCCGTACCTCGTGTACTACCCCCTACGAGGATTATTCGGAAACCGAGTTCCATTCGTTTCAGCTCCGATTCACTTCCGGACGACCCCAAATGAACGCGAATGCAATTTCATAAATCCATAGGGACAAATTATTAAAAGATATCCAAAAAATGGGCCGCCTCAATTTTCTCTCCGTACCTCGTGTACTACCCCCTACGAGGATTATTCGGAAACCGAGTTCCATTCGTTTCAGCTCTAATTCACTTACGGACGACCCCAAATGAATGCGAATACAATTTCATAAATCCATAGGGACAAATTATGAAAAGATATCAAAAAAACGGGCCACCTCAATTTTCTCTCCGTACCTCGTGTACTACCCCCTACGAGGATTATTCGGAAATCGAGTTACATTCGTTTCAGCTCCGATTCACTTCCGGACGACCCCAAATGAACGCAAATGCAATTTCATAAATCCATAGGGATAAATTATGAAAAGATATCCAAAAAATGGGTCGCCTCAATTTTCTCTCCGTACCTCGTGTACTACCCCCTACGAGGATTATTCGGAAACCGAGTTCCATTCGTTTCAGCTCCGATTCACTTCCGGACGACCCCAAATGAACGCGAATGCAATTTCATAAATCCATAGGGACAAATTATGAAAAGATATCCAAAAAATGGGCCGCCTCAATTTTCTCTCCGTACCTCGTGTACTACCCCTACGAGGATTATTCGGAAACCGAGTTCCATTCGTTTCAGCTCCGATTCACTTCCGGACGACCCCAAATGAACGCGAATGCAATTTCATAAATCCATAGGGACAAATTATTAAAAGATATCCAAAAAACGGGCCGCCTCAATTTTCTCTCCGTACCTCGTGTACTACCCCCTACGAGGATTATTCGGAAACCGAGTTACATTCGTTTCAGCTCCGATTCACTTACGGACGACCCCAAATGAACGCGAATGCAATTTCATAAATCCATAGGGACAAATTATGAAAATATATCCAAAAAATGGGGCGCCTCAATTCTCTCTCCGTACCTCATGTACTACCCCTACGAGGATTATTCGGAAACCGAGTTCCATTCGTTTCAGCTCCGATTCACTTCCGGACGACCCCAAATGAACGCGAATGCAATTTCATAAATCCATAGGGACAAATTATTAAAAGATATCCAAAAACGGGCCGCCTCAATTTTCTCTCCGTACCTCGTGTACTACCCCCTACGAGGATTATTCGGAAATCGAGTTACATTCGTTTCAGCTCCGATTCACTTCCGGACGACCCCAAATGAACGCAAATGCAATTTCATAAATCCATAGGGATAAATTATGAAAAGATATCCAAAAAATGGGTCGCCTCAATTTGTCTCCAGTACCTCGTGTACTACCCCCTACGAGGATTATTCGGAAACCGAGTTCCATTCGTTTCAGCTCCGATTCACTTACGGACGACCCCAAATGAACGCGAATGCAATTTCATAAATCCATAGGGACAAATTATTAAAAGATATCCAGAAAATGGGGCGCCTCAATTCTCTCTCCGTACCTCGTGTACTACCCCCTACGAGGATTATTCGGAAACCGAGTTCCATTCGTTTCAGCTCCGATTCACTTCCGGACGACCCCAAATGAACGCGAATGCAATTTCATAAATCCATAGGGACAAATTATTAAAAGATATCCAAAAAACGGGCCGCCTCAATTTTCTCTCCGTACCTCGTGTACTACCCCTACGAGGATTATTCGGAAACCGAGTTCCATTCGTTTCAGCTCTAATTCACTTACGGACGACCCCAAATGAATGCGAATACAATTTCATAAATCCATAGGGACAAATTATGAAAAGATATCCAAAAAACGGGCCACCTCAATTTTCTCTCCGTACCTCGTGTACTACCCCCTACGAGGATTATTCGGAAATCGAGTTACATTCGTTTCAGCTCCGATTCACTTCCGGACGACCCCAAATGAACGCAAATGCAATTTCATAAATCCATAGGGATAAATTATGAAAAGATATCCAAAAAACGGGTCGCCTCAATTTTGTCTCCATACCTCGTGTACTACCCCCTACGAGGATTATTCGGAAACCGAGTTCCATTCGTTTCAGCTCCGATTCACTTACGGACGACCCCAAATGAACGTGAATGCAATTTCATAAATCCATAGGGACAAATTATGAAAAGATATCCAGAAAATGGGGCCGCCTCAATTTCTCTCCGTACCTCGTGTACTACCCCCTACGAGGATTATTCGGAAACCGAGTTCCATTCGTTTCAGCTCCGATTCACTTCCGGACGACCCCAAATGAACGCGAATGCAATTTCATAAATCCATAGGGACAAATTATTAAAAGATATCCAAAAAACGGGCCGCCTCAATTTTCTCTCCGTACCTCGTGTACTACCCCCTACGAGGATTATTCGGAAACCGAGTTCCATTCGTTTCAGCTCCGATTCACTTCCGGACGACCCCAAATGAACGCGAATGCAATTTCATAAATGCATAGGGATAAATTATGAAAAGATATCCAAAAAATGGGTCGCCTCAATTTTCTCTCCGTACCTCGTGTACTACCCCCTACGAGGATTATTCGGAAACCGAGTTCCATTCGTTTCAGCTCCGATTCACTTCCGGACGACCCCAAATGAACGCGAATGCAATTTCATAAATCCATAGGGACAAATTATGAAAAGATATCCAAAAAATGGGCCGCCTCAATTTCTCTCCGTACCTCGTGTACTACCCCCTACGAGGATTATTCGGAAACCGAGTTCCATTCGTTTCAGCTCCGATTCACTTCCGGACGACCCCAAATGAACGCGAATGCAATTTCATAAATCCATAGGGACAAATTATGAAAAGATATCCAAAAAATGGGCCGCCTCAATTTTCTCTCCGTACCTCGTGTACTACCTCCTACGAGGATTATTCGGAAACCGAGTTCCATTCGTTTCAGCTCCGATTCACTTCCGGACGACCCCAAATGAACGCGAATGCAATTTCATAAATCCATAGGGACAAATTATGAAAAGATATCCAAAAAACTGGGCCACCTCAATTTTCTCTCCGTACCTCGTGTACTACCCCCTACGAGGATTATTCGGAAACCGAGTTCCATTCGTTTCAGCTCCGATTCACTTCCGGACGACCCCAAATGAACGCGAATGCAATTTCATAAATCCATAGGGACAAATTATGAAAAGATATCCAAAAAATGGGCCGCCTCAATTTTCTCTCCGTACCTCGTGTACTACCCCCTACGAGGATTATTCGGAAACCGAGTTCCATTCGTTTCAGCTCCGATTCACTTCCGGACGACCCCAAATGAACGCGAATGCAATTTCATAAATCCATAGGGACAAATTATGAAAAGATATCCAAAAAATGGGCCGCCTCAATTTTCTCTCCGTACCTCGTGTACTACCCCCTACGAGGATTATTCGGAAACCGAGTTCCATTCGTTTCAGCTCCGATTCACTTCCGGACGACCCCAAATGAACGCGAATGCAATTTCATAAATCCATAGGGACAAATTATGAAAAGATATCCAAAAAATGGGCCGCCTCAATTTTCTCTCCGTACCTCGTGTACTACCCCCTACGAGGATTATTCGAAACCGAGTTCCATTCGTTTCAGCTCTATTCACTTACGGACGACCCCAAATGAACGCGAATAGCAATTTCATAAATCCATAGGGACAAATTATGAAAAGATATCCAAAAAACTGGGCCACCTCAATTTTCTCTCCGTACCTCGTGTACTACCCCCTACGAGGATTATTCGGAAATCGAGTTACATTCGTTTCAGCTCCGATTCACTTCCGGACGACCCCAAATGAACGCAAATGCAATTTCATAAATCCATAGGGATAAATTATGAAAAGATATCCAAAAAACGGGTCGCCTCAATTTTGTCTCCATACCTCGTGTACTACCCCTACGAGGATTATTCGGAAACCGAGTTCCATTCGTTTCAGCTCCGATTCACTTACGGACGACCCCAAATGAACGTGAATGCAATTTCATAAATCCATAGGGACAAATTATGAAAATATATCCAGAAAATGGGGCGCCTCAATTCTCTCTCCGTACCTCGTGTACTACCCCCTACGAGGATTATTCGGAAACCGAGTTCCATTCGTTTCAGCTCCGATTCACTTCCGGACGACCCCAAATGAACGCGAATGCAATTTCATAAATCCATAGGGACAAATTATTAAAAGATATCCAAAAAACGGGCCGCCTCAATTTTCTCTCCGTACCTCGTGTACTACCCCCTACGAGGATTA
Organism: Apium graveolens; assembly: GCF_009905375.1. NCBI lineage: Eukaryota > Viridiplantae > Streptophyta > Magnoliopsida > Apiales > Apiaceae > Apium > Apium graveolens. Next base: position 12,362 of record NW_027421795.1, read on the forward strand.
TTCGGAAACCGAGTTCCATTCGTTTCAGCTCCGATTCACTTACGGACGACCCCAAATGAATGCGAATGCAATTTCATAAATCCATAGGGACAAATTATGAAAAGATATCCAAAAAACTGGGCCACCTCAATTTTCTCTCCGTACCTCGTGTACTACCCCCTACGAGGATTATTCGGAAATCGAGTTACATTCGTTTCAGCTCCGATTCACTTCCGGACGACCCCAAATGAACGCAAATGCAATTTCATAAATCCATAGGGATAAATTATGAAAAGATATCCAAAAAACGGGTCGCCTCAATTTTGTCTCCATACCTCGTGTACTACCCCCTACGAGGATTATTCGGAAACCGAGTTCCATTCGTTTCAGCTCCGATTCACTTACGGACGACCCCAAATGAACGTGAATGCAATTTCATAAATCCATAGGGACAAATTATGAAAAGATATCCAAAAAATGGGGCCGCCTCAATTTCTCTCCGTACCTCGTGTACTACCCCTACGAGGATTATTCGGAAACCGAGTTCCATTCGTTTCAGCTCCGATTCACTTCCGGACGACCCCAAATGAACGCGAATGCAATTTCATAAATCCATAGGGACAAATTATGAAAAGATATCCAAAAAACTGGGCCGCCTCAATTTTCTCTCCGTACCTCGTGTACTACCCCCTACGAGGATTATTCGGAAACCGAGTTCCATTCGTTTCAGCTCCGATTCACTTCCGGACGACCCCAAATGAACGCAAATGCAATTTCATAAATCCATAGGGATAAATTATGAAAAGATATCCAAAAAACGGGTCGCCTCAATTTTGTCTCCATACCTCGTGTACTACCCCCTACGAGGATTATTCGGAAACCGAGTTCCATTCGTTTCAGCTCCGATTCACTTACGGACGACCCCAAATGAACGTGAATGCAATTTCATAAATCCATAGGGACAAATTATGAAAATATATCCAGAAAAATGGGGCCGCCTCAATTTCTCTCCGTACCTCGTGTACTACCCCCTACGAGGATTATTCGGAAACCGAGTTCCATTCGTTTCAGCTCCGATTCACTTCCGGACGACCCCAAATGAACGCGAATGCAATTTCATAAATCCATAGGGACAAATTATTAAAAGATATCCAAAAAACTGGGCCGCCTCAATTTTCTCTCCGTACCTCGTGTACTACCCCCTACGAGGATTATTCGGAAACCGAGTTCCATTCGTTTCAGCTCTAATTCACTTACGGACGACCCCAAATGAATGCGAATACAATTTCATAAATCCATAGGGACAAATTATGAAAAGATATCCAAAAAACGGGCCACCTCAATTTTCTCTCCGTACCTCGTGTACTACCCCCTACGAGGATTATTCGGAAATCGAGTTACATTCGTTTCAGCTCCGATTCACTTCCGGACGACCCCAAATGAACGCAAATGCAATTTCATAAATCCATAGGGATAAATTATGAAAAGATATCCAAAAAACGGGTCGCCTCAATTTTGTCTCCATACCTCGTGTACTACCCCCTACGAGGATTATTCGGAAACCGAGTTCCATTCGTTTCAGCTCCGATTCACTTACGGACGACCCCAAATGAACGTGAATGCAATTTCATAAATCCATAGGGACAAATTATGAAAATATATCCAGAAAATGGGGCGCCTCAATTTCTCTCTCCGTACCTCGTGTACTACCCCCTACGAGGATTATTCGGAAACCGAGTTCCATTCGTTTCAGCTCCGATTCACTTCCGGACGACCCCAAATGAACGCGAATGCAATTTCATAAATCCATAGGGACAAATTATTAAAAGATATCCAAAAAATGGGCCGCCTCAATTTTCTCTCCGTACCTCGTGTACTACCCCCTACGAGGATTATTCGGAAATCCGAGTTCCATTCGTTTCAGCTCCGATTCACTTCCGGACGACCCCAAATGAACGCGAATGCAATTTCATAAATCCATAGGGATAAATTATGAAAAGATATCCAAAAAACTGGGCCGCCTCAATTTTCTCTCCGTACCTCGTGTACTACCCCCTACGAGGATTATTCGGAAACCGAGTTCCATTCGTTTCAGCTCCGATTCACTTCCGGACGACCCCAAATGAACGCGAATGCAATTTCATAAATCCATAGGGACAAATTATGAAAAGATATCCAAAAAATGGGCCTCCTCAATTTTCTCTCCGTACCTCGTGTACTACCCCCTACGAGGATTATTCGGAAACCGAGTTCCATTCGTTTCAGCTCCGATTCACTTCCGGACGACCCCAAATGAACGCGAATGCAATTTCATAAATCCATAGGGACAAATTATTAAAAGATATCCAAAAAACTGGGCCTCCTCAATTTTCTCTCCGTACCTCGTGTACTACCCCCTACGAGGATTATTCGGAAACCGAGTTCCATTCGTTTCAGCTCTGATTCACTTCCGGACGACCCCAAATGAACGCGAATGCAATTTCATAAATCCATAGGGACAAATTATGAAAAGATATCCAAAAAACTGGGCCGCCTCAATTTTCTCTCCGTACCTCGTGTACTACCCCCTACGAGGATTATTCGGAAACCGAGTTCCATTCGTTTCAGCTCCGATTCACTTCCGGACGACCCCAAATGAACGCGAATGCAATTTCATAAATCCATAGGGACAAATTATGAAAAGATATCCAAAAAATGGGCCGCCTCAATTTTCTCTCCGTACCTCGTGTACTACCCCCTACGAGGATTATTCGGAAACCGAGTTCCATTCGTTTCAGCTCCGATTCACTTCCGGACGACCCCAAATGAACGCGAATGCAATTTCATAAATCCATAGGGACAAATTATGAAAAGATATCCAAAAAATGGGCCGCCTCAATTTTCTCTCCGTACCTCGTGTACTACCCCCTACGAGGATTATTCGGAAACCGAGTTCCATTCGTTTCAGCTCCGATTCACTTCCGGACGACCCCAAATGAACGCGAATGCAATTTCATAAATCCATAGGGACAAATTATGAAAAGATATCCAAAAAAATGGGCCGCCTCAATTTTCTCTCCGTACCTCGTGTACTACCCCCTACGAGGATTATTCGGAAACCGAGTTCCATTCGTTTCAGCTCCGATTCACTTCCGGACGACCCCAAATGAACGCGAATGCAATTTCATAAATCCATAGGGACAAATTATGAAAAGATATCCAAAAAATGGGCCCCTCAATTTTCTCTCCGTACCTCGTGTACTACCCCCTACGAGGATTATTCGGAAACCGAGTTCCATTCGTTTCAGCTCCGATTCACTTCCGGACGACCCCAAATGAACGCGAATGCAATTTCATAAATCCATAGGGACAAATTATGAAAAGATATCCAAAAAATGGGCCGCCTCAATTTTCTCTCCGTACCTCGTGTACTACCCCCTACGAGGATTATTCGGAAACCGAGTTCCATTCGTTTCAGCTCCGATTCACTTCCGGACGACCCCAAATGAACGCGAATGCAATTTCATAAATCCATAGGGACAAATTATGAAAAGATATCCAAAAAATGGGCCGCCTCAATTTTCTCTCCGTACCTCGTGTACTACCCCTACGAGGATTATTCGGAAACCGAGTTCCATTCGTTTCAGCTCCGATTCACTTCCGGACGACCCCAAATGAACGCGAATGCAATTTCATAAATCCATAGGGACAAATTATGAAAAGATATCCAAAAAATGGGCCGCCTCAATTTTCTCTCCGTACCTCGTGTACTACCCCCTACGAGGATTATTCGGAAACCGAGTTCCATTCGTTTCAGCTCCGATTCACTTCCGGACGACCCCAAATGAACGCGAATGCAATTTCATAAATCCATAGGGACAAATTATGAAAAGATATCCAAAAAAATGGGCCGCCTCAATTTTCTCTCCGTACCTCGTGTACTACCCCCTACGAGGATTATTCGGAAACCGAGTTCCATTCGTTTCAGCTCCGATTCACTTACGGACGACCCCAAATGAACGCGAATAGCAATTTCATAAATCCATAGGGACAAATTATGAAAAGATATCCAAAAAATGGGCCCCTCAATTTTCTCTCCGTACCTCGTGTACTACCCCCTACGAGGATTATTCGGAAACCGAGTTCCATTCGTTTCAGCTCCGATTCACTTCCGGACGACCCCAAATGAACGCGAATGCAATTTCATAAATCCATAGGGACAAATTATGAAAAGATATCCAAAAAACTGGGCCGCCTCAATTTTCTCTCCGTACCTCGTGTACTACCCCCTACGAGGATTATTCGGAAACCGAGTTCCATTCGTTTCAGCTCCGATTCACTTACGGACGACCCCAAATGAACGCGAATGCAATTTCATAAATCCATAGGGACAAATTATGAAAAGATATCCAGAAAAATGGGGCGCCTCAATTTTCTCTCCGTACCTCGTGTACTACCCCCTACGAGGATTATTCGGAAACCGAGTTCCATTCGTTTCAGCTCCGATTCACTTCCGGACGACCCCAAATGAACGCGAATGCAATTTCATAAATCCATAGGGACAAATTATTAAAAGATATCCAAAAAACGGGCCGCCTCAATTTTCTCTCCGTACCTCGTGTACTACCCCCTACGAGGATTATTCGGAAACCGAGTTCCATTCGTTTCAGCTCCGATTCACTTACGGACGACCCCAAATGAATGCGAATAGCAATTTCATAAATCCATAGGGACAAATTATGAAAAGATATCCAAAAAACTGGGCCACCTCAATTTTCTCTCCGTACCTCGTGTACTACCCCCTACGAGGATTATTCGGAAATCGAGTTACATTCGTTTCAGCTCCGATTCACTTCCGGACGACCCCAAATGAACGCAAATGCAATTTCATAAATCCATAGGGATAAATTATGAAAAGATATCCAAAAAACTGGTCGCCTCAATTTTGTCTCCAGTACCTCGTGTACTACCCCCTACGAGGATTATTCGGAAACCGAGTTCCATTCGTTTCAGCTCCGATTCACTTCCGGACGACCCCAAATGAACGCGAATGCAATTTCATAAATCCATAGGGACAAATTATGAAAAGATATCCAGAAAAATGGGGCCGCCTCAATTTCTCTCCGTACCTCATGTACTACCCCTACGAGGATTATTCGGAAACCGAGTTCCATTCGTTTCAGCTCCGATTCACTTCTGGACGACCCCAAATGAACGCGAATGCAATTTCATAAATCCATAGGGACAAATTATTAAAAGATATCCAAAAAACGGGCCGCCTCAATTTTCTCTCCGTACCTCGTGTACTACCCCCTACGAGGATTATTCGGAAATCGAGTTACATTCGTTTCAGCTCCGATTCACTTCCGGACGACCCCAAATGAACGCAAATGCAATTTCATAAATCCATAGGGATAAATTATGAAAAGATATCCAAAAAACTGGGTCGCCTCAATTTTGTCTCCAGTACCTCGTGTACTACCCCCTACGAGGATTATTCGGAAACCGAGTTCCATTCGTTTCAGCTCCGATTCACTTCCGGACGACCCCAAATGAACGGAATGCAATTTCATAAATCCATAGGGACAAATTATGAAAAGATATCCAAAAAATGGGCCGCCTCAATTTCTCTCCGTACCTCGTGTACTACCCCCTACGAGGATTATTCGGAAACCGAGTTCCATTCGTTTCAGCTCCGATTCACTTCCGGACGACCCCAAATGAACGCGAATGCAATTTCATAAATCCATAGGGACAAATTATGAAAAGATATCCAAAAAAATGGGCCGCCTCAATTTTCTCTCCGTACCTCGTGTACTACCCCCTACGAGGATTATTCGGAAACCGAGTTCCATTCGTTTCAGCTCCGATTCACTTCCGGACGACCCCAAATGAACGCGAATGCAATTTCATAAATCCATAGGGACAAATTATGAAAAGATATCCAAAAAATGGGCCGCCTCAATTTTCTCTCCGTACCTCGTGTACTACCCCCTACGAGGATTATTCGGAAACCGAGTTCCATTCGTTTCAGCTCCGATTCACTTCCGGACGACCCCAAATGAACGCGAATGCAATTTCATAAATCCATAGGGACAAATTATGAAAAGATATCCAAAAAATGGGCCGCCTCAATTTTCTCTCCGTACCTCGTGTACTACCCCTACGAGGATTATTCGGAAACCGAGTTCCATTCGTTTCAGCTCCGATTCACTTCCGGACGACCCCAAATGAACGCGAATGCAATTTCATAAATCCATAGGGACAAATTATGAAAAGATATCCAAAAAATGGGCCACCTCAATTTTCTCTCCGTACCTCGTGTACTACCCCCTACGAGGATTATTCGGAAACCGAGTTCCATTCGTTTCAGCTCCGATTCACTTCCGGACGACCCCAAATGAACGCGAATGCAATTTCATAAATGCATAGGGACAAATTATTAAAAGATATCCAAAAAACTGGCCGCCTCAATTTTCTCTCCGTACCTCGTGTACTACCCCTACGAGGATTATTCGGAAACCGAGTTCCATTCGTTTCAGCTCGAATTCACTTACGGACGACCCCAAATGAACGCGAATGCAATTTCATAAATCCATAGGGACAAATTATGAAAAGATATCCAAAAAAAGGGGCCACCTCAATTTTCTCTCCGTACCTCGTGTACTACCCCCTACGAGGATTATTCGGAAATCGAGTTACATTCGTTTCAGCTCCGATTCACTTCCGGACGACCCCAAATGAACGCAAATGCAATTTCATAAATCCATAGGGATAAATTATGAAAAGATATCCAAAAAATGGGTCGCCTCAATTTTGTCTCCATACCTCGTGTACTACCCCCTACGAGGATTATTCGGAAACCGAGTTCCATTCGTTTCAGCTCCGATTCACTTCCGGACGACCCCAAATGAACGCGAATGCAATTTCATAAATCCATAGGGACAAATTATGAAAAGATATCCAAAAAATGGGCCGCCTCAATTTTCTCTCCGTACCTCGTGTACTACCCCCTACGAGGATTATTCGGAAACCGAGTTCCATTCGTTTCAGCTCCGATTCACTTCCGGACGACCCCAAATGAACGCGAATGCAATTTCATAAATCCATAGGGACAAATTATTAAAAGATATCCAAAAAACGGGCCGCCTCAATTTTCTCTCCGTACCTCGTGTACTACCCCCTACGAGGATTATTCGGAAATCGAGTTACATTCGTTTCAGCTCCGATTCACTTCCGGACGACCCCAAATGAACGCGAATGCAATTTCATAAATCCATAGGGACAAATTATGAAAAGATATCCAAAAAATGGGCCGCCTCAATTTTCTCTCCAGTACCTCGTGTACTACCCCCTACGAGGATTATTCGGAAACCGAGTTCCATTCGTTTCAGCTCCGATTCACTTCCGGACGACCCCAAATGAACGCGAATGCAATTTCATAAATCCATAGGGACAAATTATGAAAAGATATCCAAAAAATGGGCCGCCTCAATTTTCTCTCCGTACCTCGTGTACTACCCCCTACGAGGATTATTCGGAAACCGAGTTCCATTCTTTTCAGCTCCGATTCACTTCCGGACGACCCCAAATGAACGCGAATGCAATTTCATAAATCCATAGGGACAAATTATGAAAAGATATCCAAAAAACGGGCCGCCTCAATTTTCTCTCCGTACCTCGTGTACTACCCCCTACGAGGATTATTCGGAAACCGAGTTCCATTCGTTTCAGCTCCGATTCACTTCCGGACGACCCCAAATGAACGCGAATGCAATTTCATAAATCCATAGGGACAAATTATGAAAAGATATCCAAAAAACGGGCCGCCTCAATTTTCTCTCCGTACCTCGTGTACTACCCCCTACGAGGATTATTCGGAAATCGAGTTTACATTCGTTTCAGCTCCGATTCACTTCCGGACGACCCCAAATGAACGCGAATGCAATTTCATAAATCCATAGGGATAAATTATGAAAAGATATCCAAAAAACGGGTCGCCTCAATTTGTCTCCAGTACCTCGTGTACTACCCCCTACGAGGATTATTCGGAAACCGAGTTCCATTCGTTTCAGCTCTGATTCACTTACGGACGACCCCAAATGAACGTGAATGCAATTTCATAAATCCATAGGGACAAATTATGAAAAGATATCCAAAAATGGGCGCCTCAATTTCTCTCTCCGTACTCGTGTACTACCCCCTACGAGGATTATTCGGAAACCGAGTTCCATTCGTTTCAGCTCCGATTCACTTCCGGACGACCCCAAATGAACGCGAATGCAATTTCATAAATCCATAGGGACAAATTATGAAAAGATATCCAATTCATAAATCCATAGGGACAAATTATTAAAAGATATCCAAAAAACGGGCCGCCTCAATTTTCTCTCCGTACCTCGTGTACTACCCCCTACGAGGATTATTCGGAAACCGAGTTCCATTCGTTTCAGCTCTAATTCACTTACGGACGACCCCAAATGAATGCGAATAGCAATTTCATAAATCCATAGGGACAAATTATGAAAAGATATCCAAAAAATGGGCCACCTCAATTTTCTCTCCGTACCTCGTGTACTACCCCCTACGAGGATATTCGGAAATCGAGTTACATTCGTTTCAGCTCCGATTCACTTCCGGACGACCCCAAATGAACGCGAATGCAATTTCATAAATCCATAGGGATAAATTATGAAAAGATATCCAAAAAAGGGGTCGCCTCAATTTTGTCTCCATACCTCGTGTACTACCCCCTACGAGGATTATTCGGAAACCGAGTTCCATTCGTTTCAGCTCCGATTCACTTCCGACGACCCCAAATGAACGCGAATGCAATTTCATAAATCCATAGGGACAAATTATGAAAAGATATCCAAAAAATGGGCCGCCTCAATTTTCTCTCCGTACCTCGTGTACTACCCCCTACGAGGATTATTCGGAAACCGAGTTCCATTCGTTTCAGCTCCGATTCACTTCCGGACGACCCCAAATGAACGCGAATGCAATTTCATAAATCCATAGGGACAAATTATGAAAAGATATCCAAAAAACGGGCCGCCTCAATTTTCTCTCCGTACCTCGTGTACTACCCCCTACGAGGATTATTCGGAAACCGAGTTCCATTCGTTTCAGCTCCGATTCACTTCCGGACGACCCCAAATGAACGCGAATGCAATTTCATAAATCCATAGGGACAAATTATGAAAAGATATCCAAAAAACTGGGCCGCCTCAATTTTCTCTCCGTACCTCGTGTACTACCCCCTACGAGGATTATTCGGAAACCGAGTTCCATTCGTTTCAGCTCCGATTCACTTCCGGACGACCCCAAATGAACGCGAATGCAATTTCATAAATCCATAGGGACAAATTATGAAAAGATATCCAAAAAATGGGCCGCCTCAATTTTCTCTCCGTACCTCGTGTACTACCCCCTACGAGGATTATTCGGAAACCGAGTTCCATTCGTTTCAGCTCCGATTCACTTCCGGACGACCCCAAATGAACGCGAATGCAATTTCATAAATCCATAGGGACAAATTATGAAAAGATATCCAAAAAATGGGCCGCCTCAATTTTCTCTCCGTACCTCGTGTACTACCCCCTACGAGGATTATTCGGAAACCGAGTTCCATTCGTTTCAGCTCCGATTCACTTCCGGACGACCCCAAATGAACGCGAATGCAATTTCATAAATCCATAGGGACAAATTATGAAAAGATATCCAAAAAACGGGCCGCCTCAATTTTCTCTCCGTACCTCGTGTACTACCCCCTACGAGGATTATTCGGAAACCGAGTTCCATTCGTTTCAGCTCCGATTCACTTCCGGACGACCCCAAATGAACGCGAATGCAATTTCATAAATCCATAGGGACAAATTATGAAAAGATATCCAAAAAACGGGCCACCTCAATTTTCTCTCCGTACCTCGTGTACTACCCCTACGAGGATTATTCGGAAACCGAGTTCCATTCGTTTCAGCTCCGATTCACTTCCGGACGACCCCAAATGAATGCGAATGCAATTTCATAAATCCATAGGGACAAATTATGAAAAGATATCCAAAAAATGGGCCGCCTCAATTTTCTCTCCGTACCTCGTGTACTACCCCCTACGAGGATTATTCGGAAACCGAGTTCCATTCGTTTCAGCTCCGATTCACTTCCGGACGACCCCAAATGAACGCGAATGCAATTTCATAAATCCATAGGGACAAATTATGAAAAGATATCCAAAAAATGGGCCGCCTCAATTTTCTCTCCGTACCTCGTGTACTACCCCCTACGAGGATTATTCGGAAACCGAGTTCCATTCGTTTCAGCTCCGATTCACTTCCGGACGACCCCAAATGAACGCGAATGCAATTTCATAAATCCATAGGGACAAATTATGAAAAGATATCCAAAAAACGGGCCGCCTCAATTTTCTCTCCGTACCTCGTGTACTACCCCCTACGAGGATTATTCGGAAACCGAGTTCCATTCGTTTCAGCTCCGATTCACTTCCGGACGACCCCAAATGAACGCGAATGCAATTTCATAAATCCATAGGGACAAATTATGAAAAGATATCCAAAAAATGGGCCGCCTCAATTTTCTCTCCGTACCTCGTGTACTACCCCCTACGAGGATTATTCGGAAATCGAGTTCCATTCGTTTCAGCTCCGATTCACTTCCGGACGACCCCAAATGAACGCGAATGCAATTTCATAAATCCATAGGGACAAATTATGAAAAGATATCCAAAAAACTGGGCCGCCTCAATTTTCTCTCCGTACCTCGTGTACTACCCCCTACGAGGATTATTCGGAAACCGAGTTCCATTCGTTTCAGCTCCGATTCACTTCCGGACGACCCCAAATGAACGCGAATGCAATTTCATAAATCCATAGGGACAAATTATGAAAAGATATCCAAAAAATGGGCCGCCTCAATTTTCTCTCCGTACCTCGTGTACTACCCCCTACGAGGATTATTCGGAAACCGAGTTCCATTCGTTTCAGCTCCGATTCACTTCCGGACGACCCCAAATGAACGCGAATGCAATTTCATAAATCCATAGGGACAAATTATGAAAAGATATCCAAAAAATGGGCCGCCTCAATTTTCTCTCCGTACCTCGTGTACTACCCCCTACGAGGATTATTCGGAAACCGAGTTCCATTCGTTTCAGCTCTAATTCACTTACGGACGACCCCAAATGAATGCGAATAGCAATTTCATAAATCCATAGGGACAAATTATGAAAAGATATCCAAAAAATGGGCCACCTCAATTTTCTCTCCGTACCTCGTGTACTACCCCCTACGAGGATTATTCGGAAATCGAGTTACATTCGTTTCAGCTCCGATTCACTTCCGGACGACCCCAAATGAACGCAAATGCAATTTCATAAATCCATAGGGATAAATTATGAAAAGATATCCAAAAAATGGGTCGCCTCAATTTTGTCTCCATACCTCGTGTACTACCCCCTACGAGGATTATTCGGAAACCGAGTTCCATTCGTTTCAGCTCCGATTCACTTCCGGACGACCCCAAATGAACGCGAATGCAATTTCATAAATCCATAGGGACAAATTATGAAAATATATCCAGAAAAATGGGCGCCTCAATTTCTCTCTCCGTACCTCGTGTACTACCCCCTACGAGGATTATTCGGAAACCGAGTTCCATTCGTTTCAGCTCCGATTCACTTCCGGACGACCCCAAATGAACGCGAATGCAATTTCATAAATCCATAGGGACAAATTATTAAAAGATATCCAAAAAACGGGCCGCCTCAATTTTCTCTCCGTACCTCGTGTACTACCCCCTACGAGGATTATTCGGAAACCGAGTTCCATTCGTTTCAGCTCGATTCACTTCCGGACGACCCCAAATGAACGCGAATGCAATTTCATAAATCCATAGGGACAAATTATGAAAAGATATCCAAAAAACTGGGCCAGCCTCAATTTTCTCTCCGTACCTCGTGTACTACCCCCTACGAGGATTATTCGGAAATCGAGTTCCATTCGTTTCAGCTCCGATTCACTTCCGGACGACCCCAAATGAACGCGAATGCAATTTCATAAATCCATAGGGACAAATTATGAAAAGATATCCAAAAAACTGGGCCGCCTCAATTTCTCTCCGTACCTCGTGTACTACCCCCTACGAGGATTATTCGGAAACCGAGTTCCATTCGTTTCAGCTCCGATTCACTTCCGGACGACCCCAAATGAACGCGAATGCAATTTCATAAATCCATAGGGACAAATTATGAAAAGATATCCAAAAAATGGGCCGCCTCAATTTTCTCTCCGTACCTCGTGTACTACCCCCTACGAGGATTATTCGGAAATCCGAGTTACATTCGTTTCAGCTCCGATTCACTTCCGGACGACCCCAAATGAACGCGAATGCAATTTCATAAATCCATAGGGATAAATTATGAAAAGATATCCAAAAAATGGGTCCGCCTCAATTTTGTCTCCAGTACCTCGTGTACTACCCCCTACGAGGATTATTCGGAAACCGAGTTCCATTCGTTTCAGCTCCGATTCACTTACGGACGACCCCAAATGAACGCGAATGCAATTTCATAAATCCATAGGGACAAATTATGAAAAGATATCCAAAAAATGGGCCACCTCAATTTCTCTCTCCGTACCTCGTGTACTACCCCCTACGAGGATTATTCGGAAACCGAGTTCCATTCGTTTCAGCTCCGATTCACTTCCGGACGACCCCAAATGAACGCGAATGCAATTTCATAAATCCATAGGGACAAATTATGAAAAGATATCCAAAAACTGGGCCGCCTCAATTTTCTCTCCGTACCTCGTGTACTACCCCCTACGAGGATTATTCGGAAACCGAGTTCCATTCGTTTCAGCTCCGATTCACTTCCGGACGACCCCAAATGAACGCGAATGCAATTTCATAAATCCATAGGGACAAATTATGAAAAGATATCCAAAAAATGGGCCGCCTCAATTTTCTCTCCGTACCTCGTGTACTACCCCCTACGAGGATTATTCGGAAACCGAGTTCCATTCGTTTCAGCTCCGATTCACTTCCGGACGACCCCAAATGAACGCGAATGCAATTTCATAAATCCATAGGGACAAATTATGAAAAGATATCCAAAAAATGGGCCGCCTCAATTTTCTCTCCGTACCTCGTGTACTACCCCCTACGAGGATTATTCGGAAACCGAGTTCCATTCGTTTCAGCTCCGATTCACTTCCGGACGACCCCAAATGAACGCGAATGCAATTTCATAAATCCATAGGGACAAATTATGAAAAGATATCCAAAAAATGGGCCGCCTCAATTTTCTCTCCGTACCTCGTGTACTACCCCCTACGAGGATTATTCGGAAACCGAGTTCCATTCGTTTCAGCTCCGATTCACTTCCGGACGACCCCAAATGAACGCGAATGCAATTTCATAAATCCATAGGGACAAATTATGAAAAGATATCCAAAAAATGGGCCGCCTCAATTTTCTCTCCGTACCTCGTGTACTACCCCCTACGAGGATTATTCGGAAACCGAGTTCCATTCGTTTCAGCTCCGATTCACTTACGGACGACCCCAAATGAACGCGAATGCAATTTCATAAATCCATAGGGACAAATTATGAAAAGATATCCAAAAAATGGGCCGCCTCAATTTTCTCTCCGTACCTCGTGTACTACCCCTACGAGGATTATTCGGAAACCGAGTTCCATTCGTTTCAGCTCCGATTCACTTCCGGACGACCCCAAATGAACGCGAATGCAATTTCATAAATCCATAGGGACAAATTATGAAAAGATATCCAAAAAATGGGCCGCCTCAATTTTCTCTCCGTACCTCGTGTACTACCCCCTACGAGGATTATTCGGAAACCGAGTTCCATTCGTTTCAGCTCCGATTCACTTCCGGACGACCCCAAATGAACGCGAATGCAATTTCATAAATCCATAGGGACAAATTATGAAAAGATATCCAAAAAATGGGCCGCCTCAATTTTCTCTCCGTACCTCGTGTACTACCCCCTACGAGGATTATTCGGAAACCGAGTTCCATTCGTTTCAGCTCCGATTCACTTCCGGACGACCCCAAATGAACGCGAATGCAATTTCATAAATCCATAGGGACAAATTATTAAAAGATATCCAAAAAATGGGCCGCCTCAATTTTCTCTCCGTACCTCGTGTACTACCCCCTACGAGGATTATTCGGAAACCGAGTTCCATTCGTTTCAGCTCGATTCACTTCCGGACGACCCCAAATGAACGCGAATGCAATTTCATAAATCCATAGGGACAAATTATGAAAAGATATCCAAAAAATGGGCCGCCTCAATTTTCTCTCCGTACCTCGTGTACTACCCCCTACGAGGATTATTCGGAAATCGAGTTACATTCGTTTCAGCTCCGATTCACTTCCGGACGACCCCAAATGAACGCGAATGCAATTTCATAAATCCATAGGGATAAATTATGAAAAGATATCCAAAAAATGGGTCGCCTCAATTTTGTCTCCAGTACCTCGTGTACTACCCCCTACGAGGATTATTCGGAAACCGAGTTCCATTCGTTTCAGCTCCGATTCACTTCCGGACGACCCCAAATGAACGCGAATGCAATTTCATAAATCCATAGGGACAAATTATGAAAAGATATCCAAAAAATGGGCCGCCTCAATTTCTCTCCGTACCTCGTGTACTACCCCCTACGAGGATTATTCGGAAACCGAGTTCCATTCGTTTCAGCTCCGATTCACTTCCGGACGACCCCAAATGAACGCGAATGCAATTTCATAAATCCATAGGGACAAATTATTAAAAGATATCCAAAAAACGGGCCGCCTCAATTTTCTCTCCGTACCTCGTGTACTACCCCCTACGAGGATTATTCGGAAACCGAGTTCCATTCGTTTCAGCTCCGATTCACTTACGGACGACCCCAAATGAACGCGAATGCAATTTCATAAATCCATAGGGACAAATTATGAAAAGATATCCAAAAAACTGGGCCGCCTCAATTTTCTCTCCGTACCTCGTGTACTACCCCCTACGAGGATTATTCGGAAACCGAGTTCCATTCGTTTCAGCTCCGATTCACTTCCGGACGACCCCAAATGAACGCGAATGCAATTTCATAAATCCATAGGGACAAATTATGAAAAGATATCCAAAAAATGGGCCGCCTCAATTTTCTCTCCGTACCTCGTGTACTACCCCCTACGAGGATTATTCGGAAACCGAGTTCCATTCGTTTCAGCTCCGATTCACTTCCGGACGACCCCAAATGAACGCGAATGCAATTTCATAAATCCATAGGGACAAATTATGAAAAGATATCCAAAAAATGGGCCGCCTCAATTTTCTCTCCGTACCTCGTGTACTACCCCCTACGAGGATTATTCGGAAACCGAGTTCCATTCGTTTCAGCTCCGATTCACTTCCGGACGACCCCAAATGAACGCGAATGCAATTTCATAAATCCATAGGGACAAATTATGAAAAGATATCCAAAAAACTGGGCCGCCTCAATTTTCTCTCCGTACCTCGTGTACTACCCCCTACGAGGATTATTCGGAAACCGAGTTCCATTCGTTTCAGCTCCGATTCACTTCCGGACGACCCCAAATGAACGCGAATGCAATTTCATAAATCCATAGGGACAAATTATGAAAAGATATCCAAAAAACGGGCCACCTCAATTTTCTCTCCGTACCTCGTGTACTACCCCCTACGAGGATTATTCGGAAATCGAGTTACATTCGTTTCAGCTCCGATTCACTTCCGGACGACCCCAAATGAACGCGAATGCAATTTCATAAATCCATAGGGACTAAATTATGAAAAGATATCCAAAAAACGGGTCGCCTCAATTTTCTCTCCGTACCTCGTGTACTACCCCCTACGAGGATTATTCGGAAACCGAGTTCCATTCGTTTCAGCTCCGATTCACTTCCGGACGACCCCAAATGAACGCGAATGCAATTTCATAAATCCATAGGGACAAATTATGAAAAGATATCCAAAAAATGGGCCGCCTCAATTTTCTCTCCGTACCTCGTGTACTACCCCCTACGAGGATTATTCGGAAACCGAGTTCCATTCGTTTCAGCTCCGATTCACTTCCGGACGACCCCAAATGAACGCGAATGCAATTTCATAAATCCATAGGGACAAATTATTAAAAGATATCCAAAAAATGGGCCGCCTCAATTTTCTCTCCGTACCTCGTGTACTACCCCCTACGAGGATTATTCGGAAACCGAGTTCCATTCGTTTCAGCTCCGATTCACTTCCGGACGACCCCAAATGAACGCGAATGCAATTTCATAAATCCATAGGGACAAATTATGAAAAGATATCCAAAAAATGGGCCGCCTCAATTTTCTCTCCGTACCTCGTGTACTACCCCCTACGAGGATTATTCGGAAACCGAGTTCCATTCGTTTCAGCTCCGATTCACTTCCGGACGACCCCAAATGAACGCGAATGCAATTTCATAAATCCATAGGGACAAATTATGAAAAGATATCCAAAAAACGGGCCGCCTCAATTTTCTCTCCGTACCTCGTGTACTACCCCCTACGAGGATTATTCGGAAACCGAGTTCCATTCGTTTCAGCTCCGATTCACTTCCGGACGACCCCAAATGAACGCGAATGCAATTTCATAAATCCATAGGGACAAATTATGAAAAGATATCCAAAAAACGGGCCGCCTCAATTTTCTCTCCGTACCTCGTGTACTACCCCCTACGAGGATTATTCGGAAACCGAGTTCCATTCGTTTCAGCTCCGATTCACTTCCGGACGACCCCAAATGAACGCGAATGCAATTTCATAAATCCATAGGGACAAATTATGAAAAGATATCCAAAAAATGGGCCGCCTCAATTTTCTCTCCGTACCTCGTGTACTACCCCCTACGAGGATTATTCGGAAACCGAGTTCCATTCGTTTCAGCTCCGATTCACTTCCGGACGACCCCAAATGAACGCGAATGCAATTTCATAAATCCATAGGGACAAATTATGAAAAGATATCCAAAAAATGGGCCGCCTCAATTTTCTCTCCGTACCTCGTGTACTACCCCCTACGAGGATTATTCGGAAACCGAGTTCCATTCGTTTCAGCTCCGATTCACTTCCGGACGACCCCAAATGAACGCGAATGCAATTTCATAAATCCATAGGGACAAATTATGAAAAGATATCCAAAAAACGGGCCGCCTCAATTTTCTCTCCGTACCTCGTGTACTACCCCCTACGAGGATTATTCGGAAACCGAGTTCCATTCGTTTCAGCTCCGATTCACTTCCGGACGACCCCAAATGAACGCGAATGCAATTTCATAAATCCATAGGGACAAATTATGAAAAGATATCCAAAAAATGGGCCGCCTCAATTTTCTCTCCGTACCTCGTGTACTACCCCCTACGAGGATTATTCGGAAACCGAGTTCCATTCGTTTCAGCTCCGATTCACTTCCGGACGACCCCAAATGAACGCGAATGCAATTTCATAAATCCATAGGGACAAATTATGAAAAGATATCCAAAAATGGGCCGCCTCAATTTTCTCTCCGTACCTCGTGTACTACCCCCTACGAGGATTATTCGGAAACCGAGTTCCATTCGTTTCAGCTCCGATTCACTTCCGGACGACCCCAAATGAACGCGAATGCAATTTCATAAATCCATAGGGACAAATTATGAAAAGATATCCAAAAAATGGGCCGCCTCAATTTTCTCTCCGTACCTCGTGTACTACCCCCTACGAGGATTATTCGGAAACCGAGTTCCATTCGTTTCAGCTCCGATTCACTTCCGGACGACCCCAAATGAACGCGAATGCAATTTCATAAATCCATAGGGACAAATTATGAAAAGATATCCAAAAAATGGGCCGCCTCAATTTTCTCTCCGTACCTCGTGTACTACCCCCTACGAGGATTATTCGGAAACCGAGTTCCATTCGTTTCAGCTCCGATTCACTTCCGGACGACCCCAAATGAACGCGAATGCAATTTCATAAATCCATAGGGACAAATTATGAAAAGATATCCAAAAAATGGGCCGCCTCAATTTTCTCTCCGTACCTCGTGTACTACCCCCTACGAGGATTATTCGGAAACCGAGTTCCATTCGTTTCAGCTCCGATTCACTTCCGGACGACCCCAAATGAACGCGAATGCAATTTCATAAATCCATAGGGACAAATTATGAAAAGATATCCAAAAAATGGGCCGCCTCAATTTTCTCTCCGTACCTCGTGTACTACCCCCTACGAGGATTATTCGGAAACCGAGTTCCATTCGTTTCAGCTCCGATTCACTTCCGGACGACCCCAAATGAACGCGAATGCAATTTCATAAATCCATAGGGACAAATTATTAAAAGATATCCAAAAAATGGGCCGCCTCAATTTTCTCTCCGTACCTCGTGTACTACCCCTACGAGGATTATTCGGAAACCGAGTTCCATTCGTTTCAGCTCCGATTCACTTCCGGACGACCCCAAATGAACGCGAATGCAATTTCATAAATCCATAGGGACAAATTATGAAAAGATATCCAAAAAATGGGCCGCCTCAATTTTCTCTCCGTACCTCGTGTACTACCCCCTACGAGGATTATTCGGAAACCGAGTTCCATTCGTTTCAGCTCCGATTCACTTCCGGACGACCCCAAATGAACGCGAATGCAATTTCATAAATCCATAGGGACAAATTATGAAAAGATATCCAAAAACTGGGCCGCCTCAATTTTCTCTCCGTACCTCGTGTACTACCCCCTACGAGGATTATTCGGAAACCGAGTTCCATTCGTTTCAGCTCCGATTCACTTCCGGACGACCCCAAATGAACGCGAATGCAATTTCATAAATCCATAGGGACAAATTATGAAAAGATATCCAAAAAATGGGCCGCCTCAATTTTCT
Organism: Apium graveolens; assembly: GCF_009905375.1. Lineage (NCBI taxonomy): Eukaryota > Viridiplantae > Streptophyta > Magnoliopsida > Apiales > Apiaceae > Apium > Apium graveolens. Next base: position 31,256 of record NW_027421795.1, read on the forward strand.
CTCCGTACCTCGTGTACTACCCCCTACGAGGATTATTCGGAAACCGAGTTCCATTCGTTTCAGCTCCGATTCACTTCCGGACGACCCCAAATGAACGCGAATGCAATTTCATAAATCCATAGGGACAAATTATGAAAAGATATCCAAAAAACTGGGCCGCCTCAATTTTCTCTCCGTACCTCGTGTACTACCCCCTACGAGGATTATTCGGAAACCGAGTTCCATTCGTTTCAGCTCTATTCACTTACGGACGACCCCAAATGAACGCGAATGCAATTTCATAAATCCATAGGGACAAATTATGAAAAGATATCCAAAAAACTGGGCCACCTCAATTTTCTCTCCGTACCTCGTGTACTACCCCCTACGAGGATTATTCGGAAATCGAGTTCCATTCGTTTCAGCTCCGATTCACTTCCGGACGACCCCAAATGAACGCGAATGCAATTTCATAAATCCATAGGGACAAATTATGAAAAGATATCCAAAAACGGGTCGCCTCAATTTTGTCTCCGTACCTCGTGTACTACCCCCTACGAGGATTATTCGGAAACCGAGTTCCATTCGTTTCAGCTCCGATTCACTTCCGGACGACCCCAAATGAACGCGAATGCAATTTCATAAATCCATAGGGACAAATTATGAAAAGATATCCAAAAAATGGGCCGCCTCAATTTTCTCTCCGTACCTCGTGTACTACCCCCTACGAGGATTATTCGGAAACCGAGTTCCATTCGTTTCAGCTCCGATTCACTTCCGGACGACCCCAAATGAACGCGAATGCAATTTCATAAATCCATAGGGACAAATTATGAAAAGATATCCAAAAAATGGGCCGCCTCAATTTTCTCTCCGTACCTCGTGTACTACCCCCTACGAGGATTATTCGGAAACCGAGTTCCATTCGTTTCAGCTCCGATTCACTTCCGGACGACCCCAAATGAACGCGAATGCAATTTCATAAATCCATAGGGACAAATTATGAAAAGATATCCAAAAAATGGGCCGCCTCAATTTCTCTCTCCGTACCTCGTGTACTACCCCCTACGAGGATTATTCGGAAACCGAGTTCCATTCGTTTCAGCTCCGATTCACTTCCGGACGACCCCAAATGAACGCGAATGCAATTTCATAAATCCATAGGGACAAATTATGAAAAGATATCCAAAAAATGGGCCGCCTCAATTTTCTCTCCGTACCTCGTGTACTACCCCCTACGAGGATTATTCGGAAACCGAGTTCCATTCGTTTCAGCTCCGATTCACTTCCGGACGACCCCAAATGAACGCGAATGCAATTTCATAAATCCATAGGGACAAATTATGAAAAGATATCCAAAAAATGGGCCGCCTCAATTTTCTCTCCGTACCTCGTGTACTACCCCCTACGAGGATTATTCGGAAACCGAGTTCCATTCGTTTCAGCTCCGATTCACTTCCGGACGACCCCAAATGAACGCGAATGCAATTTCATAAATCCATAGGGACAAATTATGAAAAGATATCCAAAAAATGGGCCGCCTCAATTTTCTCTCCGTACCTCGTGTACTACCCCCTACGAGGATTATTCGGAAACCGAGTTCCATTCGTTTCAGCTCCGATTCACTTCCGGACGACCCCAAATGAACGCGAATGCAATTTCATAAATCCATAGGGACAAATTATGAAAAGATATCCAAAAAACTGGGCCGCCTCAATTTTCTCTCCGTACCTCGTGTACTACCCCCTACGAGGATTATTCGGAAACCGAGTTCCATTCGTTTCAGCTCCGATTCACTTCCGGACGACCCCAAATGAACGCGAATGCAATTTCATAAATCCATAGGGACAAATTATGAAAAGATATCCAAAAAATGGGCCGCCTCAATTTTCTCTCCGTACCTCGTGTACTACCCCCTACGAGGATTATTCGGAAACCGAGTTCCATTCGTTTCAGCTCCGATTCACTTCCGGACGACCCCAAATGAACGCGAATGCAATTTCATAAATCCATAGGGACAAATTATGAAAAGATATCCAAAAAATGGGCCGCCTCAATTTTCTCTCCGTACCTCGTGTACTACCCCCTACGAGGATTATTCGGAAACCGAGTTCCATTCGTTTCAGCTCCGATTCACTTCCGGACGACCCCAAATGAACGCGAATGCAATTTCATAAATCCATAGGGACAAATTATTAAAAGATATCCAAAAAATGGGCCGCCTCAATTTTCTCTCCGTACCTCGTGTACTACCCCCTACGAGGATTATTCGGAAACCGAGTTCCATTCGTTTCAGCTCTATTCACTTACGGACGACCCCAAATGAATGCGAATGCAATTTCATAAATCCATAGGGACAAATTATGAAAAGATATCCAAAAAACGGGCCACCTCAATTTTCTCTCCGTACCTCGTGTACTACCCCCTACGAGGATTATTCGGAAATCGAGTTACATTCGTTTCAGCTCCGATTCACTTCCGGACGACCCCAAATGAACGCGAATGCAATTTCATAAATCCATAGGGACAAATTATGAAAAGATATCCAAAAAATGGGTCGCCTCAATTTTCTCTCCGTACCTCGTGTACTACCCCCTACGAGGATTATTCGGAAACCGAGTTCCATTCGTTTCAGCTCCGATTCACTTCCGGACGACCCCAAATGAACGCGAATGCAATTTCATAAATCCATAGGGACAAATTATGAAAAGATATCCAAAAAATGGGCCGCCTCAATTTTCTCTCCGTACCTCGTGTACTACCCCCTACGAGGATTATTCGGAAACCGAGTTCCATTCGTTTCAGCTCCGATTCACTTCCGGACGACCCCAAATGAACGCGAATGCAATTTCATAAATCCATAGGGACAAATTATGAAAAGATATCCAAAAAACGGGCCACCTCAATTTTCTCTCCGTACCTCGTGTACTACCCCCTACGAGGATTATTCGGAAATCGAGTTCCATTCGTTTCAGCTCCGATTCACTTCCGGACGACCCCAAATGAACGCAAATGCAATTTCATAAATCCATAGGGACAAATTATGAAAAGATATCCAAAAACGGGCCGCCTCAATTTTCTCTCCAGTACCTCGTGTACTACCCCCTACGAGGATTATTCGGAAACCGAGTTCCATTCGTTTCAGCTCCGATTCACTTCCGGACGACCCCAAATGAACGCGAATGCAATTTCATAAATCCATAGGGACAAATTATGAAAAGATATCCAAAAAATGGGCGCCTCAATTTTCTCTCCGTACCTCGTGTACTACCCCCTACGAGGATTATTCGGAAACCGAGTTCCATTCGTTTCAGCTCCGATTCACTTCCGGACGACCCCAAATGAACGCGAATGCAATTTCATAAATCCATAGGGACAAATTATGAAAAGATATCCAAAAATGGGCCGCCTCAATTTTCTCTCCGTACCTCGTGTACTACCCCCTACGAGGATTATTCGGAAACCGAGTTCCATTCGTTTCAGCTCCTATTCACTTCCGGACGACCCCAAATGAACTGCGAATACAATTTCATAAATCCATAGGGACAAATTATGAAAAGATATCCAAAAAACGGGCCACCTCAATTTTCTCTCCGTACCTCGTGTACTACCCCCTACGAGGATTATTCGGAAATCGAGTTACATTCGTTTCAGCTCCGATTCACTTCCGGACGACCCCAAATGAACGCAAATGCAATTTCATAAATCCATAGGGATAAATTATGAAAAGATATCCAAAAAACGGGTCGCCTCAATTTTGTCTCCATACCTCGTGTACTACCCCCTACGAGGATTATTCGGAAACCGAGTTCCATTCGTTTCAGCTCCGATTCACTTACGGACGACCCCAAATGAACGCTGAATGCAATTTCATAAATCCATAGGGACAAATTATGAAAAGATATCCAAAAATGGGGCGCCTCAATTTTCTCTCCGTACCTCGTGTACTACCCCCTACGAGGATTATTCGGAAACCGAGTTCCATTCGTTTCAGCTCCGATTCACTTCCGGACGACCCCAAATGAACGCGAATGCAATTTCATAAATCCATAGGGACAAATTATGAAAAGATATCCAAAAAACGGGCCGCCTCAATTTTGCTCTCCGTACCTCGTGTACTACCCCTACGAGGATTATTCGGAAACCGAGTTCCATTCGTTTCAGCTCCGATTCACTTCCGGACGACCCCAAATGAACGCGAATGCAATTTCATAAATCCATAGGGACAAATTATTAAAAGATATCCAAAAACGGGCCACCTCAATTTTCTCTCCGTACCTCGTGTACTACCCCCTACGAGGATTATTCGGAAATCGAGTTACATTCGTTTCAGCTCCGATTCACTTCCGGACGACCCCAAATGAACGCGAATGCAATTTCATAAATCCATAGGGATAAATTATGAAAAGATATCCAAAAAATGGGTCGCCTCAATTTTGTCTCCATACCTCGTGTACTACCCCCTACGAGGATTATTCGGAAACCGAGTTCCATTCGTTTCAGCTCGATTCACTTCCGGACGACCCCAAATGAACGCGAATGCAATTTCATAAATCCATAGGGACAAATTATGAAAAGATATCCAAAAATGGGCGCCTCAATTTTCTCTCCGTACCTCGTGTACTACCCCCTACGAGGATTATTCGGAAACCGAGTTCCATTCGTTTCAGCTCGATTCACTTCCGGACGACCCCAAATGAACGCGAATGCAATTTCATAAATCCATAGGGACAAATTATGAAAAGATATCCAAAAAATGGGCCGCCTCAATTTTCTCTCCGTACCTCGTGTACTACCCCCTACGAGGATTATTCGGAAACCGAGTTCCATTCGTTTCAGCTCCGATTCACTTCCGGACGACCCCAAATGAACGCGAATGCAATTTCATAAATCCATAGGGACAAATTATGAAAAGATATCCAAAAACGGGCCGCCTCAATTTTCTCTCCGTACCTCGTGTACTACCCCCTACGAGGATTATTCGGAAACCGAGTTCCATTCGTTTCAGCTCGATTCACTTCCGGACGACCCCAAATGAACGCGAATGCAATTTCATAAATCCATAGGGACAAATTATGAAAAGATATCCAAAAACTGGGCCGCCTCAATTTTCTCTCCGTACCTCGTGTACTACCCCCTACGAGGATTATTCGGAAACCGAGTTCCATTCGTTTCAGCTCCGATTCACTTCCGGACGACCCCAAATGAACGCGAATGCAATTTCATAAATCCATAGGGACAAATTATGAAAAGATATCCAAAAACGGGCCGCCTCAATTTTCTCTCCGTACCTCGTGTACTACCCCCTACGAGGATTATTCGGAAACCGAGTTCCATTCGTTTCAGCTCCGATTCACTTCCGGACGACCCCAAATGAACGCGAATGCAATTTCATAAATCCATAGGGACAAATTATGAAAAGATATCCAAAAAATGGGCCGCCTCAATTTTCTCTCCGTACCTCGTGTACTACCCCTACGAGGATTATTCGGAAACCGAGTTCCATTCGTTTCAGCTCGATTCACTTCCGGACGACCCCAAATGAACGCGAATGCAATTTCATAAATCCATAGGGACAAATTATGAAAAGATATCCAAAAAATGGGCCGCCTCAATTTTCTCTCCGTACCTCGTGTACTACCCCCTACGAGGATTATTCGGAAACGAGTTCCATTCGTTTCAGCTCCGATTCACTTCCGGACGACCCCAAATGAACGCGAATGCAATTTCATAAATCCATAGGGACAAATTATTAAAAGATATCCAAAAAACTGGGCCGCCTCAATTTTCTCTCCGTACCTCGTGTACTACCCCCTACGAGGATTATTCGGAAACCGAGTTCCATTCGTTTCAGCTCTGATTCACTTCCGGACGACCCCAAATGAACGCGAATGCAATTTCATAAATCCATAGGGACAAATTATGAAAAGATATCCAAAAAATGGGCCGCCTCAATTTTCTCTCCGTACCTCGTGTACTACCCCTACGAGGATTATTCGGAAACCGAGTTCCATTCGTTTCAGCTCCGATTCACTTCCGGACGACCCCAAATGAACGCGAATGCAATTTCATAAATCCATAGGGACAAATTATTAAAAGATATCCAAAAAATGGGCCGCCTCAATTTTCTCTCCGTACCTCGTGTACTACCCCCTACGAGGATTATTCGGAAACCGAGTTCCATTCGTTTCAGCTCCGATTCACTTCCGGACGACCCCAAATGAACGCGAATGCAATTTCATAAATCCATAGGGACAAATTATGAAAAGATATCCAAAAAATGGGCCGCCTCAATTTTCTCTCCGTACCTCGTGTACTACCCCCTACGAGGATTATTCGGAAACCGAGTTCCATTCGTTTCAGCTCCGATTCACTTCCGGACGACCCCAAATGAACGCGAATGCAATTTCATAAATCCATAGGGACAAATTATGAAAAGATATCCAAAAAATGGGCCGCCTCAATTTTCTCTCCGTACCTCGTGTACTACCCCCTACGAGGATTATTCGGAAACCGAGTTCCATTCGTTTCAGCTCGATTCACTTCCGGACGACCCCAAATGAACTGCGAATACAATTTCATAAATCCATAGGGACAAATTATGAAAAGATATCCAAAAAACGGGCCACCTCAATTTTCTCTCCGTACCTCGTGTACTACCCCCTACGAGGATTATTCGGAAATCGAGTTACATTCGTTTCAGCTCCGATTCACTTCCGGACGACCCCAAATGAACGCAAATGCAATTTCATAAATCCATAGGGATAAATTATGAAAAGATATCCAAAAAACGGGTCGCCTCAATTTTGTCTCCATACCTCGTGTACTACCCCCTACGAGGATTATTCGGAAACCGAGTTCCATTCGTTTCAGCTCCGATTCACTTACGGACGACCCCAAATGAACGCTGAATGCAATTTCATAAATCCATAGGGACAAATTATGAAAAGATATCCAAAAATGGGCGCCTCAATTTTCTCTCCGTACCTCGTGTACTACCCCCTACGAGGATTATTCGGAAACCGAGTTCCATTCGTTTCAGCTCCGATTCACTTCCGGACGACCCCAAATGAACGCGAATGCAATTTCATAAATCCATAGGGACAAATTATTAAAAGATATCCAAAAAACGGGCCGCCTCAATTTTCTCTCCGTACCTCGTGTACTACCCCCTACGAGGATTATTCGGAAACCGAGTTCCATTCGTTTCAGCTCTAATTCACTTCCGGACGACCCCAAATGAATGCGAATACAATTTCATAAATCCATAGGGACAAATTATGAAAAGATATCCAAAAAACGGGCCACCTCAATTTTCTCTCCGTACCTCGTGTACTACCCCCTACGAGGATTATTCGGAAATCGAGTTACATTCGTTTCAGCTCCGATTCACTTCCGGACGACCCCAAATGAACGCGAATGCAATTTCATAAATCCATAGGGACTAAATTATGAAAAGATATCCAAAAACGGGTCGCCTCAATTTTGTCTCCATACCTCGTGTACTACCCCCTACGAGGATTATTCGGAAACCGAGTTCAATTCGTTTCAGCTCCGATTCACTTACGGACGACCCAAATGAACGTGAATGCAATTTCATAAATCCATAGGGACAAATTGAAAGATATCCGAAAAATGGGGCCGCCTCCAATTCTCTCTCCGTACCTCGTGTAGACCTACCCCCTACGAAGGATTATTCGGAAAAAACCGAGTTCCATTTTTCAGTTCACTGATTCAC